>NC_133665.1:169865750-170017131 GCF_037893015.1 Macrotis lagotis
CTCCTTCTCACTTCTCTTCCCTGGTTTCTCAGTGATGGCATTGGGCCGGGAGAGAGGGGAAAGGCTCGGACACAGTGACTAGGTGTTGGGCTTGGGGGCTTTTCACAAATACTATCTTGGGTGATTTTTGCTGATCTTCATTCCAATCCTAGAAGGTGGGTACTCTTATTATCCTCCATTTAGTTATGGAAACTGGTTAAGGGACTTGCCCTTGCAAAAAGAGGTTAAGGGACTTACTAGCGAGGGTCTGCCTACCTAAATCTGGGCCAGGCACCACAAGCTGCCTCACCTGTGGCCAAAGAGGACGAATCAAGAGCAAGTCCTCAGGTATCACCATCCAACTCCCTAGGATTGATCCTTCTTTCTTTATTTTGTTCCAGGATAATCTCTCTACTCAGCTAAGGCAACAGATGAAGAGGATGAAAACGATGAAACCAGGGCTGCGGGTTTGTCTGCCTCTTCTCAACAGATTGGACCAGATTAACCCTTTTCCTTCCCCCCCCCAAGAGCAGAGGCGGAGGCTTAGATCTTAATCTGCTCTGAGCTCCTTTTCTGAAGCTCCTGTGGTGCCCCTGCAGCAGGCCTGTGGGGCAGGTGCTACTTAGTCACCTGTGAAGAGCCTCTGTCCCACCCATCTAGAGGGCAAGGAAGCTGTCATCTTGTTGGCGCCCCCTCCCCAGCCCCCCACTCCCTGTCCCTGGCTCTTTGATCAGGAGCTGCAACGAGGAATTCGACTGAGTTGATGCTAACGTCTGCATCTCACGCCAATAAGTAGGGTATTCCAAATATATCTGCACCTTGCAGGCCTTCCAGAGCTGCCAGCTAAATCACCGAGGAGCAGAGACAAAGAAAAGGAGGCAGATTCTGCAGGTTACAGACAATGTGCTATATAACTTCTTCCTTCATGTGATTCCAATTCCAAGCCGGATCTCTCCTTGCACCTTCACTCAGAACCTCTTCTGGGAAGTGTGAATCCATCAACAATCTAGGCCAGGTCTCTGCATCAAAATGAACACTAATTCCATTTGGTTTCCTCTTGCTGCCATCTATCATTATTCTTATGTTCAGTTTTCAAACATCAAGACTATTCTTGAATTAGATAATCTAGGTTTTGTGTTTGCCTGGGTAGTGCAATTTTAATATTTTCTTGAAATTCCAAATCTAATGCTATCTTTACAAATTTCACTCATGCTAAGAGTGTTCAGAGTAGATTTACAATGCTCTGTTTTCATTATTAAGTACAGTACTGCTGTTTGAATCAAATGAGACAGCACATGGAAAAGTGATAAATAAATGGCAGTTGTTAAAATAGCAATTACTATGTCATTCAGGGCTTAAAAATGAATGTTTGGTCTTTTAAATCTCTTACTACATATGATAACCTTGAGCTGAAAGTTTTTAGACTCTTTAAGATGAAAATTCATTTTCAAATAAGATTACATCTCATAAAAATAAAGAATAGAATGGCTTCCTTTTGTAGGACACTGTCTTGAAGTTATCAGATGCAGTTATATACCCAAGACGCCACAGATAAAATAGACTTGTGTTCCTTCCACCTCAAGTGGCAGCAGATAAAAACTTTCCACTGTCCCTACCACAGATTAATCCCTGACCCCAGATCTGTGGGACGCAAGTCAATGGTTCCTGGCTGTTAGCTGCAGGGATATAGGAATGCTATACCCTGGGACCTCCGGCCCACCACACTAGTCATAATCTGTTTGCACATCCTGATTTCTCATTCTCAGGCTTCTAAGGAAATATCTGAATATTAGATCAGTGATTCACAACAAGCATGTCTAATTTCATTACCTGTGATAGTTGGAGAGAGAGAAAGAAAGCAATTTCTTACATTGAAAAACCTTACTGGGGAATCTTTGAAATCATAAACCTCTTTACTAGCTGAGAAGCTAGTAAAAGTAAGTAGGCAATGCACTCCAGACTGCCCAGCTCCCAGGCCAGAAAAGAGTAAGGTCAATGTGTTGGCAGATGCTCAACATGTATCGTGTCATCGAAGCCGCTCAACAACCCTGGGGGGGGGGGGGGGGTTATGCCCATTTTACGGAAGATGAAACAGAAGCCATTCCAGGATTCAAACCCTGGGCGTCCTATCCCCAAGCCCGGCACTCTAGTAGCCACCATCCCCCTCTTGCCCCCAAGAACCAGCTATTAAAACACCCTACATCCTACCTATCAGAGTCAATCACAAGGCACCACCCAAGGATCACAGTAAAACTAAAAGGTGTCTACGTGATGATGCCACATACGCACCTGAAACAAGATGTTAGACTTGGAGCTCAAAAGCATTCACCTTAACTTGTGGCAGAGGGGAAGGTGCTCTTTAACGAGCTGCCGGCTACCATGATGAGTGGAATGGACCAGGAGGCCCAGAAGACAGCTTGGGTTCCATACATGCGCAGCTTCCTCACCCTCTCACAGTAAGCCCCCCAACCACGCCAGGCCCAGGACCATGCCCAGGACCATGCCCTCCTCACAGCCAGCGCTTCACTTCCCATCAGTCACCCAGCCTGGAATGCACTTCCTCTTCACCCCTGCCTCTGAACACCCCTGATGCCCTTCTTTCAAGACTCAGCTCCAAAGACATGTGCTGGGGGGGGTGGCCTCAACCTCCCCCAGCAGGGCAGGGCAGCCCACGGAGCTGAAGCGGCGAGGGACAGGTAGGAAGTGGAAAGAAAGCACCTCCAACAGGGATAGAGCAGCTCGGGCCCCTAAGCCCAGGACCCCCCCCCCCCAGTCACCTGACGTCCATCTGCCTCTGCGCCCCCTCTTTCCACCAAAGACTTGGCACTGACAAAGGGTGCAAAGTCCAAGCAAAGAGGGCTTTTACAATGGAAATATCCCGAGCCAGGAGGCCCTCCGGCGGCCACCTCCCGAGGAGGAGGGCTCCTTGAGGGCAGGCACCTTATTCTTCTGTCCACATCCCTGGGCAACAAGGCCTGGAACACACCAAAGGGTCCTTGTGGTCTCAGCTCTCAAATTAGACATTTGAGGGATTTTGTTTTTCAAGAAGGGGCTTGGGTGAAGGTGGTTGGTAATCACCCAGCTGAGGCCGGGCTACCTCTGAAAGAGCGATCACAACCTGCCAGTCTGGGCCCTGGAGACTGGACAAAAGGAGGAAGGCCAATAGCCCTGGGGCCTTGGTTCTGATAAGAGTTGAATAGACCGTCCTTGCCTGCTAGTACCTGAAGACCTGCCTTCTGATCCAAGCTCTGCCCCCTTGGCGTGTCACAGAAGGATCTCAGTGAACCAAGAGTCACAGGAGCCGGGTTCAAATCCCAGCTCTGCCACTTGCTGCCTGTGTGACCTTGAGCAAGTCACAATCTCTCTGGGCCTGCTCCTTCCCCAGCCTAGTTGACAACTATAGGTCCTGCCGGCTTCGGGTTCACATCTTAGGATCCTGCACACCTGGTAACCCTGAGCCAGTCCAAAGTCTCTTAGCTCCTTCTCCATTTCCTCTGAGACTCTCCTGCCTCAATTCCCTGATGGAAGACTCAGTGTATGGGAACCTTTCTGAGAACTGTAAAGCACTATCTAAAGGGAAATGATTCGTATTATTTTAAAGCAGGGGGAGGACAGGCTGAAATGAGCTTCAGGTCGTAGGAGGAGGCAGCAGAGGAAGGAAGAACAGGGCTGGAATGGGGAGCCAGGGCTCCTAGGCTGGGCTCCTGGGTTTGACCCCAACAAGCAGGGAGACCTGGAGCCAGTCCCACACTTTGTCCTGGGTTTCCGTCTCTGTAAAATGTGGGGTCAAACTAAAATGGCTCCAATGCTGTTGCCTGCCCTCATTTTCTCTCCTAATAACAAAGGACAGACGTTGTCCCTGGGGGGGGGGGGGGGGGGGGGGACAGAGCAAACAGCACCTGGCTCAGTAGTACCTCTGTGATCTCTACTTTGAGCCATGAAGAAACTGAATTCAGCAAATTTGCCTTTTAAAAGTATCAATAGGATGAACTATGAATTTAGAGTCAAAACTCTGGGCCTCAGTTTCCTCATCTGTAAAATATGAGGACTGGGCTGGAGGCTTCCAAGGTCTCTTCCAAGACTTTCAGAGCCCAGTGTGCATTTATCACACTGGCTGACATTTTGGCCAATGGCATGAAATGGCTGGACAAACCCAGGGTTGGGAAGTCCAGAGCCCAAGGTGTCAAGCTATTCAACATCCCAGGAGGACGACCTCCTTGGGCCCTGGTTTTCCCATCTGTAAAATGAGAAGTCTGGCTACAAGGTCTTGAATTTGTGAAGCCCTTTCTGGTTCTCCCAGCTGCTGATGCCCTTCCTTCTTGAGAGGATGTCACTTGTTTTTATTCTTATATGATTAAAGACCCCTGGGTAAAAGCAGGGACTACTTGATTTTTGTCTTTGCACCCAACCCACAGCATCTGGCACACTGTCTAGTACACAACAGGGGCTTAATAAATTTAAGAGCATGTATCTTTAAGAACTCCATTATTCCATAGCAAAGATTCTCTGTGGTATCAAAAATCAAATAAAAAAGGGTGCCACCCATCTATCTGTAAGAATCCCTGTGGGCAGAATCAAAAATTGACTTCAGTTTTATAAGGTGATTTTACCTATGTTTTAATGAATTAATGAATTTAACCTACTTCTGCCTTCCTTCTGCATTAGATAAAGGCATCTTCCACACCTCTGATGACAGATCAATGACCATCTCAATATATTATCACTTTTAAAACTTGGGCCACAAAAGAACACAATGGAAAGTGCCTGGTCATTGAAGAAAGAGCCGTTACTTCCGATACTGTCTGGGCAGATATTATTTAATTCTTCCATGCCTCTGTCTCCTTAGCTGTAAAATGAGGCTAATAATTGCTGTTTGGCATTCTCAGTTTCACAGGATTGTTTCTGCCCAAGCACTTTATGCCACAACATGGGTACAAAATTTTAAAAACTGTCCTACAGGACATGACCCAAACCCAATCATGAATTCTCAAGCTATTAAGGAGCTAAGACTCTGGCAGTATCAGTAAATCATTCCTCTGCACCTCCAAACAACCCTGGCAGAACCTTGGCCACGTGCTGTAGCAAGGGCCCAACGGACACAATTTCACTTTTTTTTTGGCCTTCGGTTTCCAATCCAAAGATTTCTTAAAACTTCATGTGATGAACTGAGAAGTCCAATATTAGCATCCAAGAGGATAAAACATAAATGGATGAGTTCAAAGAAAGAAATTTTTCCTTTGTCACTGTTAGTCCAATGTTCTTACTATGACAATTTTTAAATGAACCAAAACTTCAAAAAGGGAAAAAAAATGCTAAAATAATATAAGTGAAACTCTGAAAATCTTGCAAATAATTATAGTTAAACCACAAGGATGCAGGTGCATCCTTGGGTAGAAGTTCGTTCCAGGCAGTTAGTTCAAATCAGCAAAAATTATAAAATCCCTTTCACTTATTCAAGACTCAAATCTCCTTTTCATCCTTTCATAACTTCTGCCCCAGACCTTCTGACCTCCATCACAATTAATAAACAAACAAGCAAAGAAAACCAAAAACGACAAACTTATGAGTAGTAACAAGACAACAAAATTTTTTTCATTTCCATGAGTACAGATTTTTGAACAAACTCTACATCAAAACACTGTATAAGAATAAAAGATAAGAGGAACATTTTTCTATCAATGCAAATGTAAGAAATTAATGAGATTTTTTTCTTTTGAAATTTAAGAATTTTAAGCTACTGGATAATATTTCACATTAGCATGACCATAAATAATAGGAAAACATTTAAAAGATGTCACAAGGAAGCATATTCCATATTTAGGCAAAATGGAGCACAGCAAAAAATCTCAGGAAGTAAAGGCCTCAAGAAAGAAAAATTGAATCTTGACAATTTTTTTTTGCCAAATGTAACTGTAATAGCTCAGCTTTATGATTTTACGAGATGAAGAAACTGAGACCCCAAAATGTTTTTTAAGTGATTACATTTAAATTTCAGGAACAGAATTTGTAATTTTGAAGTTAGTGATAAAATGCTAAGAACTCTTTAATTCTTTGTGTTTCCAATTCTAGAGTGCTCAGGATGAAACATGTTCTTCTTAAGAGAGAAAAGCACTCAGAATGAAGAATGAAACAGTCTTTCAATATGGCCAATAAGGAATTATGTTTTGATGGATTGTATGTGCTTTCAATGAGTTTTGGTTTTTCTTTGGTTCTGAATTTGGGCTTGGGGTGGAATGGCAATAAGGAAAATTTTGCCTAAAATAAACTAATTTAATAAATAAATCCTGTGAATCTCTAAATAATTTATCTAAGATAGCTCACTCCTGATGTGCAAAATTATTAAACACAGAAAACTCAAACCTTGCACTTTGAAATAGTTTCTAATGTAGTTTTCTTTTCAATATTGCACTTAAAAGTCCAGGCCAAAAAGAAAGCCAATAAAACTATATCATTGTATAAAAAAAAAATCTTAAGTAGTTTAAGAGAAAGGGGGGGGAGAGAGAGAGAGAGAGAGAGAGAGAGAGAGAGAGAGAGAGAGAGAGAGAGAGAGAGAGTCCGAGAGAGAAGGGCAAAACATGATCTGTTTTCTTTCCTAGTATCTGTATTCTATATACACCGTGGCTAAGAGAGATGGGGGAAGGGTGGGAGAGGTGAAACTTGGCCCCAAAGGAAAAGGACCTAGGAGGTAACTCTGTTGGATGAAATTACACACACACACACACAAATACACAAACAAAATCTCTTGGGGGGGGGACACACAAGAAGTACTTTTGTGTATTTTATTTGATTAAATGTATCATGCAGAAAAGGAAGGAAAGGACAGAAATTTCTTCATGGTAATATTCAGTCTCACTTTTCCCCAAAGGAGTATCATTTAAATAAGCAGGACTAGAACAATTACAAGAAATTTCCAAAGACAACTGCCTGGATATATATGTTTTAACTTTAGAAAAACAAAATGGAACACCTGGTCACACCTGGCTGAATAAAATTAGAGAAGCTTGGAAAATCAGAAGTAATAACTACAATCCAGTTATGAACTCCTCAGTTCCCATTCCAAGTGGCCTGACCGTCATGAGAGGGCCCTCCGGCCCCAGGCTGGTCCCTGAGCAAGCTCGCCTGTTAACCTAGCCCAGACCTGAAGTTTGAAGAGGTGACAGAGGCCAGGTGAACTGTGGCTTAGCTAAGGAACAAATTGGCGGCGGCGCCCACTGTCCTCCAGACCACAGAGCCTTGGGAGCCAGGGTTCCCAGTGTGTGCGGGCCGGCAGGCCCCTGTGACACACAACAGGATTTGGACACGACCCACCAGGCACGGTGCCCCTGGGTGAGATGCTTCCAGAGCCTCGCTGCTATAAGCAGCAAGCCGTTTGGATTCTCGGGGAGGCTGTTAGCTCAAGATGTAATCCAACTAGGGATAAGGGGATCAGATGTTTGGAAAGAATTCAGCTTGGTTCAGCCTTAGAGTTGACTCCTCTCTATGTGTGTTCTTTAATGGCAGGATGTCTTTGGAGGGTCCAAGGGATTCCTTTAGGCCTGAGTTCTAGTTTCTCTTAGATAAAAAGAAATCAAGACTGTAAATTGCTTTGTGACCTTGGCTAAATACAGTATGTCTGGTCCCACAGCAAGTAATGTGCTGGGAAGGTGGGGAGGCATAAAATTGTTGTATGTTGTCACCTGAGATCTGTTCTTTTACTCTAAATGGGTGAAGCAAATAGTTAAAAATCTGGTTCTTTAATAGTAACAATAAACTGGCCAACTTGAAGGTTTATAATCACTTTGCACATCTCACTTTACGCTTACAGCGCTACGGATAGGCGCTGAATCATTAACCGCCTTTACAGATGAGGAAACTGAGGCAAACAGGTGGTGCGTGTCGGAGGCCAGGTTAGGCCTCTCTCCTGCCAGCACCACCTGAGCAACCGCCTCCACCAGGGATGGGGGCTGCCGTGAAAACGGGTCTGGGCCCCCAAAATGCATCAGGCCCCTTTTCTTCCTTCGTTTCACAGGAGCGGGTGATGGAGGCAGAAAGGGGGTTCTCTCCCTTCGGGACCTCCCGGACTGCGGCTTAGGGAAGGCTCGGGCATTGCAGAGGCGGAGATAATCCCGGCAGATGAACCCCTGCGGACTCAGGTGCCGGCGAGGCCAGCGCCGCCCAGGCCCGGCCAGGCCCAGGTTCTGCGCAGCGGGCGGGCCGGGGGCCACCCGAGGGCCCCGGCCCCAAGGTCAGGCCCCCGAAGGGGCTTCATCTGTCCGAAATCTCCTCCGCCTTCCTGACAATAAGCATTCCAATGGAAACCCGGGGGGAAAGCTCCGGGAAGAGGCGGCTGTGCAGGGCGCGCTGGGGCCGCCTCCCCCGGTCTGGCTTTGCTGGGCGGGGGTCTGGGTTCAAGGGCGGCCCCTATGCCTCGGTGCGCCCCGGGCCGGGGGGCTTTTCGGCCGGTCTTCGGGCTGGAGTGTGGGGGCCGGGGCCGGGGCCGGGGCCGGGGCTGGGCAGCGGGCGGCGGGGCCGGGCCGGGGCCGGGGCCGGGCCCGGTAGCTGTCCCCCGCGGCCCGGCCCGGCCCGGCCGCTTCCCGCGCCAACTTCGCAGGTAGCGGCGGGGGCGGGGCTCCGGGGCCCCGCCCCCTGCCTCGGCGCGCGCGCGCCGGCGCTCCCCCGCCCTCCCCGGCACGCCCAAGCCCCCCGCGGTGACCTTCGCCTCCCGCCCCTCCCCGCCCGCCCCGGCCCCGGAAGGGGGGCCCGAGGCCCCGCGGGCCCGTCCCCCTCCCGCTCGGGGCCGCGCCGCGGGGGCGCGCGCCGCCGCGCCCCTCCCGCCCGGCCCGGCCCCGCGGCGGCTCTCACCTGGCGGGCGGAAGCGGCGCGTCCTGCGGCGCGGGGCGGGCCGGGGGCGGGGCCGGGGGCGGGGCCGGGGCGCGCCGGGCTCCGCCCCGCCCTCCCCTCCCCGGGGGCGGGGCAGCGGCAGGCCCCGCCCCGGCCTGCGCCCGGCTGCATTGTGGGAGCGCGGGCCGCGCCGCCGCCGAGGCCAGCATGGGGGCCGTGACGGACGGTGAGGGGGCGCGGGGCGGGCGGGGGGCGCCGGGACCCCCGCAACTGACTGCTTCAAGTTTTTCAGCTTCATGTTTAGTCTGTGTTTGAATCGTGACCGCGGAGGGAGGGCGGCCCGGGCCCGGGCGGCCGGCGGGGCGGCGGGCGGAGCGGACACACGGGCCGGGGCGGCCGGCGGGGCGGACACACGGGCCCGGGCGGACACTCGGGCCCGGCCAGGCCGCTGCCGCGTCCTTTCACGGCTTTGGGGTGCTGCGAGGCCGCGGGGTTCAGGGACTCGCCCGAGGCCGCGCGGCCGGGTCACTGTGAAGGGCCTGCGGCCGGGTTTGGACCCAGGGCCGCCCGGCCGCCCCCGGGGAATCGGAGTGGACGGAGCAGAATTCTCCATTTTCCTAAATTGTTCCGTTTAAAGGCCATTTGGGGGCGGCTCGGTGGCCCCGGAGTCAGGAGCACCTGGGTTCAAGTTCGGTCTCAGACACTTAACAATTGCCTAGCCCTGTGGCCTTGGGCAAGCCACTGCACCCCGTTTGCTTTGCCAAAAAACTAAAAAAAAATCCATTGTGCTTTTTTTCAGCCTTTTCCCTTTAGTCTCCTTCCCTGTGCCCTCAGTCTCCTTCCTTCCTGCCTGACACTCTCAGGTGCCCACAGCCCGCGGGGCCCTGGCACCCCAGCTGCCACTCTGAAGCTAGCCTCCTTTTCCAGATCAGATTAGATTGGAATCCTAGAGATTTATCGCTTTCATTTTGTCCGTCATCTCAGGCCCTGCACCCTGGTGAGGGACCCTGTATGCCCGCCGACCCCGGCCCTCAAGGTCCGACTCCCTCCTTTCACAGATGAGGAAACCGAGAGCTGGCCTGAATCGAATGACTTATTCACAGTCAGCCAAGTAGGAAGTAGCAGAGCCTGGAGATGAAGCCCAGGGACTCGCCCTCCCAACCCAGGACTCCTGTCCGGCCTCGTAGTTTGGGGTACTGTTGACCACGGTATTGTGGCAGGGAGGTGGTGATGGTGCCGCGGAGAGAACACTCAAGTGCAGATGTGACTGTGTGACCCTGGGCAAATGACTGCTCACTCTGCCTCAGTTTTCTCCTATGAAATGGGGATGATGCTATCACCTACCTCCCAGGCTTGCTCATCAGATGAGATAATAGCACCTAGTAAATGCTAAGCAAATGTCAGCAATGAATGTTATTACTCCTCCCTGCTGACTGTTCCTCAGCTTCTGTGTTCCTTTCCTACCTGCTTCCTACCAGCCTTCATTCAGGAATCCCCTCTGTGCTCAGGGGTTCCCTTATTATCTAGATAAATCACCCCTAAATCTTTGTATCCGGGCCTAATCACTACCAAGTTGTCTGCTGGACAACCAAATCTAGGCCTCCTGCTTGCAGCCTTTCCTATCTTCAGATCCATTTACACATTTGTCTCCCAGTCCCACTGGTCTTCCCTGTCTTTTCATTGGCACCCTACTGCCTCCAGGAACTAACTCTCATGTGTAAAGCTCTTAAACTATGGGGTCCTTTCTGGGTCACCCCATAATGTAGGTCATTTGAATATAATCCCCATGTCCTTTATGACATAACTAGGAAGTTAAAACAACTTGCCTTTGGTTTCACAGCGAAGTATCAAGTGAACACAGGTCTTTCAGACTTAAGTTCAATACTCTACTACTGTTTTATATCTCTTGTTCTTGGGATTAAAAATACCTTCTACTTGGGCTCTGAAACTATTGTCAAACATTTGGGGAATGATTTATCAGGCAGGAATCCATCCTTTTTCAGCTAAGCTAGAACATCATAACTCTGGGGAGAGGCCCTTTCAGTGGTCCTTACTCTTTGTTTTTCCTTTCCTTCTTTTTAAGCTCAGTCTAACAAGGGGAAGAGAATTTGCCAGAAAGACCAACTAAGAGGCTCAATGAAATTGAAACTTTAGAGATTTGGGAATGATAAATTGAAGTTTATATATTGAAAACACTAAATAAAGCTTTTTTTCTCCCCTTGCTTGCACTGCTCTTGCAAGCACACCCACAAACACCCACATTCACATGGGCTCATTGCCTCAGGCTTCCAGAGACCTCCAGGAGCACCTGTGATGCTTAGCTCTTTCAGTGGGACTCAAGGATGAGAGTTCACTGTTTTCACCTGTGGGGTTTGGGGCAACCTTCATTTTATCTGCTCTCATTTGCATTTGTAAAATGAGAGGTTTGGACTGATTTTTTTTTCCCACTCTAGGCTTATAGTAATTTTCTTATCAGTACCTGGAAATTTCTTAGGAATTTTAGCAGGAGTAAATTACTGTTGACAGATTTGGTTGTTTTAATCATTGTTGCACCTGAACAGAATACAATTATAATTGATCTATCATTTTAATATCCATGATTTTCTTTGTTTTAGATGAAGTTATTAGAAAGCGTCTCTTAATCGATGGTGATGGTGCTGGTGATGATCGGAGAATCAACTTGTTAGTGAAGAGTTTCATTAAATGGTGCAATGCTGGATCTCAGGAAGAAGGGTATGTCATTTTAATGTTGATTATGTGCCATTTTCCCCATTTGATTGGGTGTGTGCATGTTTTGCTCATTCTCAATTTAGTTATAAATGGACATCTGTCAAAATCAGTCAACTTTTAGGTTTTTTTTTTCAGACATTAGTGCCCTGTTTCGTCTAAAATGGGCCAAGGTTACCACTAAGCGGATGTTCAAAAATGCTTCCTTTTGACTTGTTGTAAAGAGAAACTTCCTCATAATTAATACTTGAGCAAAGAGGAATGAGCTCCCTGAGGCCTCCAAGCAAAGGCCCAATGATCAACTTTGTGGGTTCGGTTTTAGAGGGAATTCATCTTGTGAATTGTGTTGGACTAATTGACAACATCAGAGACCTCTTCCATCTCTGGAATTCAACAATTTTATACACTTAATTCTTGGAGTTTATGAAAGGGAGATAAAAAGACTGAGTTCAGATTGCTTATTTGGTTCCAAAGATGTGATGAGGGAAGAATGTGTGAATGTTGGATTTTAGTTATATTTTCACAATTGTGATATCCCATTATTAAGATAATCAAAAATTGGCTACACGTTCAAATTAATGAAAACTTAGCAAAGTTTCTTGTAATATCTACATTAGCTTTCTAAATAAACCAAAAAAAAAAAAACCAAACCAAACATAAGGTGAAATGAATACCAACAGCAAAGTTATATATTTCATTTCATAAGTGTTTGTTGGTTTATTTTAAAATTACTTATTCAACTCTACTGAAAAATCGCCTATTAAAGTATAATATGACCCTAAACTTAAGTTTGTGAATTGTTCATTCTCAATAAAAGTAGGCATGGGAAAAGAAAAATGCCAGTAACTCTAAGTATGTTTTAAATGAACTCAACCTAGTATATATTCATTGGTATGATAACAGTATTTTTCACTAAAATAGAGCAGTAAGATTTTCATTATTGACAGCCACATATTTAACAACTTTTTTCTATTTTAAGCATTTTTGCTTTTCATTCCTTTTAGCTATAGCCAATACCAGCGTATGCTGAGTACATTGTCTCAATGTGAATTTTCAATGGGAAAAACCCTGCTTGTATATGATATGAATCTCAGAGAAATGGAAAATTATGAAAAAATTTACAAAGACATTGGTAAGTATAATAAAAGTGATTTATATTTAGAGATATTCTTGCTTTATCAGTCTTTTAAGATGGGGGTTTTAAATCTGCAAGAATGTTATCTAAAGATCTTTGGTTCAGAAAGATTCCTGTATGGTATTTTAGAGAAAATAGCTCTTTTTAAAATGGTGACATTTTATTGACAGTTAGAAATTTAGGTAAACATTTCAGGTTGACTGAGCAAAACATTATTATCAATGAAGTTGCAGCCATATCTTTTTCATTGTTTTTCATTTTTAATATAGAAAATAGCATAACTGGAGCACATGAAAAAATTGCTGAGTGCAAAAAGCAGATCCTTCAAGCAAAACGAATCCGGAAAAATCGCCAGGGTAAGAATCCTGTCTGATATAATGTGTTCTTAGAGGAGACCTGTAGTATAAAGGATGATGAATTACAAAAAAAAAGGGGGGGGAATGTCTGAAACTTAAAAATATCTCTCAACATTTAAACCTGATAAAAAAAAGTCATTCTCAACATCTTTGCTGGTTGGAATGACTTTTTTTTATCAGGTTTAAATGTTATTTATAATCTTTGTCTTTTATTCAAATGTATTTTGAAAAAAAATCCTACTTCATTCCTTGTAATGCCCCTTATACAGTAATTGATCTTTTTGCAAATGATGGAGGTCCTGCACCAAGTGCAAAAGAAAACTTGATTCGCCTCTTAAAGAGCAATGGAACTGACCCTTGACACATAGCACCTACCATATGGATCCAAATCTAGACCAGCCACCAGAGAAGACTGCAACTCTAAAGGGAACAGTCCTTGAATCCTACGCTGGAAAGTAATACAGAGAATACCACATCCAAACAAATGACTGCTCTGGCAGTTTCTATTGGAAGGGACTGCAGCAATAAGCAGACACTGCCTCCCTTTAGGCAGAAAGATGGAAGAAAGGTGCTTCTGGGCTTACCAGAGGAGACTTAGGGGCCAGGCAAACCAAAAGAATTTGTGTTGATTAAAGGTGGAATCTTTTTTTTAATGTAACTGAGCATTGAAAGAAGGTTAATCTACATCTGGATCAGTATGTGGTGTCTCGTCTCAGCTGATTCTCACCCTCATCCCTGAGAGAGAGAACCGAGAGCACAAGTATTCTTTTCATTTTACACAAAGGTTCAGTGATCCAGACTAGGTAAAACCAAGCCTTTGGTAAATAGCAGTGGTTTTCTGTCTTTCAGAATACGATGCTTTGGCAAAAGTCATACAGCACCATCCAGACAGACATGAAACATTAAAGTAAGTTTAGTGTTTTACTTTCCTTGTAATTAATACATGTGTCCCCTTCAAGGTAAAAGCTGTCACTTTCTCTTTTTCTCTCTCTTTTGCAATTCTGAATCATGCTTTTATTTCACATCACTAAAAGAAGATCTTGTGACTTATAGAAAACTTGTAGTGGATTGATTGAGAGTGAAAGAAAATAAGCCAGAGAGAAACCAGGGGGTCCTATTATACCTGTTATTCCATTACCTGAAACACACACACGAGCACTTCAGAACTATCCAGCAATGGGGTCGGCTCTTCAGTCACGGCAGCCAGATTGTCTCTGATACTGTGCACAAGCACTGTGTCCTTACCAAGGGTTGACTAAAAAAAAATCATTTATTTGATACTGATTCTTTTTCAAAAATAGGCAAAATGTACACTGCTCATTTTAGTCTTTTTTTCAGGGAGCTCGATGCTTTGGGGAAAGAATTACAGCATCTTTCTCATATAAAAGAAAATGTTGAAGATAAGGTATGTTGGTGTGTCTGTTAATTGAATATCTGTCAGTCTGTCAGGGCCAGGCTCTGTACTGATTGCTGGGCCCAAACCAATCCTTGCCTTCCCCAAAGCTCCATTCTAAAGGGGGGGGGGGGGGGGGGGACACGACAATGTGACAGAGGAGAGGAGAGGTAGGAGGATGTTCAGGAGACTTGACCAAGCCCTCTTATTGGAATCTCATTAAGGGCTGGAGGGGGTTAGTTGGGTGAGAGGGAAAAGGAAACCTGGGAGAGGTGAAGGTGGAAACAGTGAGGTGAACTACCTTTTGTGAATATGCTTCTATTTGTAAATCACCTTAAATGGAAATCCTTTCTTTCTTTTAAATCAAGCTGGAGTTAAGGCGAAAGCAGTTCCATGTTCTTCTGAGCACTATTCATGAACTTCAGCAAACATTAGAAAGTAAGTGTCTTCTTTGAAAACCAGTGGCATTTTATCTTGACGTATTGCCAACCTGTTTCTATAAAAAGCCAAAACTCCTTTCCAGAAAGTTAGTTTAGCACATTGTATAAACCTGGGGTCCTGCCTGTCTGGGGAAAGCGGCAACCACCTTTTCATGAAAGCAAAAGTTAGAACTCTTCCACCAGCAATAGGGAAGGTGCTTGCTAGCTAAGGTTCCTGAGAAGGGGTCAAGATTCATTAGATTTTTAATTTGCATTTTAGATGGATTTCATCCTGCTCCATACTGGCACTAACTAGTTTTATCTGTACTTCTCAATTTCAGATGATGAAAAACTCTCAGAAGTGGAAGAGGCTCAGGAAGCAGGCAGGGGAACAGAGACAAAACCCTAGGCCAATCCGACTACCATGAAGAGACCTGAATAGCATCGTCTTAGTTTCCTTCCACATGTTCAGTTGTTGTTACTTTGGTGAAACTAACAGACTATGGATGATCAATTTTTATTTTTTTGACATGCCCAACTAGCCAAAGAAACTATTTTAATGAAGTTTGGTTTTATGAAATTTTTTTTTTACTCCAGTGTTTTCAGTTTGTGTTTTAATGTCTGTTTGGTAATTGAAAAAATTGAAATTGGTTTTCACAAGTTGTATTTTACAAGGAAACACTTCTAGAATATACACATGAAACATACTCATATTTATATACAAATGCGTCTGTGATGAACAGGGTCTTCTTCCTCTTCCTGGAATGTCGGTATTCTCAGTTCTCAGGAGCTGTCCACAGGACAGAGCAGGGTTGGTTTGCCCTCGTGATCAAGGAGATTCTCATCAAGTTTTCCTGACTCCCAGACCAGCATGTGACCACAATTTTGGTCACACTTCTTCTATCTATGGGGAAAAACACATATACAAATAATTAGTTTCTAATTTAGAGAAATGAGTTTGTTCCCTGTTAATAAAAATGAAACAAATTTAGTCATTAAGATTGTAAAATATTTCTGATAAAAGCTGTAACTCTGGTTTAAATGAGACTGGAATCCTTTCTGGTCTCCTAAATGAGCAGACAGCTTGAGGGGATTGAACGTCCAATAAGCACATGATACTTTGAATCCAATAAGGACCTATTCATAGTGGTCTTAGAAAGCCCCAGAAGAAAATTGACTGCTTACCCCACTTTGGACAGTTGGGACTCTAAACAGGAAACATTCTGGAGGAAGAATATGGGAGTATTGAACACTGAGGGGTGCTGATTGCTGTCCTCTGGCAGTTGACTGTCAGCTTTCTCTTGGTGTTTCTTGCCTCTGCTGATAGGTCCTGGTCACTGCTCCTCCACTCACCCCAAGACAGCCAGTTTGTATTAGGCACTGAGGATCCAAATGTCCAGGTGAGTGACTGCCCACCAGAGGCTTATAGGCAGTCTTCATTTCCTCCTCTCTCCCATCCCCAATCGTTCCCAGTCTTGCTCAGGGCTGTTGTATATGTTCAGTGGAGTGAGAGGGAAATGGGACTGGTCATTCAACAGTTAACAAAAGGAAGATCACTTAGGGAAAGATTAGAGGAGAAAGACGACCAGGAGTCCTTAAGTTTCTCAAAACCCCAAGCCCAGGGTACAACCTCAACAGGCAGGTCCATGTGGTGGGTGGTGCCAGATTCTGATGCATCTTTAAAATGCAGAGTGGAGAACATGAGGCAGGCTGACAGCAGAGATGGTCCCTGGTAACGTGTGTGTGTGTGTGTGTGTGTGTGTGTGTGTGATAAAAAACAAAGGCCCTCCCTGAGGAAGAGATGAACAGTAGTCATTGGCTAGTGAACTATTGGCATCTACAGATGGGCCAGAGCCCACTCAATTGCCCACTGACCACAACTGTAGCCTGTGCCTGCCAGGACCAAGTATAGCCTCCTGGGACCTGACTGCCCCACTGGAAAGAGGCTTCCTGTGGAAGGGTCACTGGGCCCTCCTTCATCACACCCTTTTCTACTGTAGTTGAAATCAAGAACTGCCACATGCACCAGAGGATTCTGACCTGTCGTGAGCTTGGCTTCCTCTTCAGTGGGCTTACCTCCAGTAGGACACTCTTCCTCTTGCTAACTGACCCACCCTCTCACACCAAGTGACCATCCACAGTAGGAGACAGGAAACAAAAAGATGCAACCAGAGATGTAGTTCAAATGCAAGTTGTTGCTATATCTGCCTTGGAGGAAGTGATTCACGGCTGAAAGCTCCAGGGAGAGAGAATTCCAGCTCACAGTTCAGGACTGAGCTGGAGACTGAAAACTGATGCAGCACCCCTGCCTGGCCTCAGCCAATTAACTGGAGTACAATTGGTTCATTTGTCCTGTCCCATTCCAGAAATGTCTCTAGGTGCCACAGTGGATGGAATGCCAGGCCTGGGTCAGGAAGACTCATCTTCCTGAGTTCAAATTGACTTTAGACACTTCCTAGCTGTGTGACCCTGGGTAAGTCACTTCATCCTTTCTGCCTCAGTTTCCTTGGCTATAAGATTAGCCGGAGAAGGAAAAACACCAGTATCTTTGCCAAGAAAGCCCAAAATGAGGTCATGAAGAATTAGATACACCTGAACCACAACTCCCTTGCGGGCAGTTATTAGATTACTAAAATTCAAGAGTTCTTAGTTTTTATTTTGTCACTGTTGGGCTTCCTTTTGCTGAGCTCTCTCTCTCTCTCTCTCTCTCTCTTTCTCTCTCTCACTTGTCTGAATATATATACACATACTTTCTATAGACTCACATAAAGTATACTTTGTGTTATCAACAATATAAAGTGTATTCTTAGAGATAGTTTAGTTACAACTAACACCAAGATACTTCCAAGTACCTGCATTGTCACTTTAAAAAAATACATGGGAGTGGTCTTAATTCAAGAGGTTTCATCCAAGGAAATTTGATGATGATGATGATGATGACTGAGCAATATAAAGGAATCCAGTCTCAGCATGAAGAAGGTGGTCTCATTCTTCAGTAGCTGTTAATTCCTTCTCAACCACCCCCACCACCAAAATTAATTTCTCCTGGCAAATAAATATTTACTCTAAAGATAAACTGAGTTTTGAGGAAATCATCTAATGCAACTTGGAGAACATATTGGTTTCCAGGCTGGAAGACACAACTGGTGTGTCGAAGAGATGGTTTAAAATCATTATCTTCAAAATTTACTTCTTCAGGATGTTGCATATTCATCTAAGTGTCCCCAAACTGAAGTAAGGCAGTTTAATCTTCCTGGATTAGGGGTGACACCCAGTGTCAGTAAAACACCATCTGGGAGGCTTCACCAAAAGCTAATCTGGGCTCTCCTTCCTCTGCACCACCTATCCTCATTTTCATGGAGTCATTTCCAATTCTAAATGGCTGTGATGTCAATTGTTCTGGGTTGAACCTGACTCAGACCAATCCCTCATAGTTTATGGTGGTTAATGGTACAAGTGAGAGTTCCAGATTCATTCATCAGTAGTGGCTGGGCTGGGTGACCCAGTGGATCCCGTGCTCCTGTTCCTGGTTTCAGAAAGATCTGAAGTAAAGTGACCCTGGTTGAGTCACCTTATTTAAATTTACCTCAGTTACCTCAACTGTAAAATGAGGAAAATAATACCCACCTCTAAAGGTAGTTGCAAAGATGACGTAAGATGATATTTGTAAAATATTTAGCATGGTATCTTGTATATCATAGGCTTAGTCCTCCATCCATCCAAGGGGTAGCAATGGAAAATTTAGGGTAGCTAGGTGGCACAGTGGACAGAGTACTGGCCATGGAGTCAGGAGGACAGGAGTTCGAATCCAACCTCAAACACTTGAAATTAATTAGCTCATTGAAACCCTGGGCAAGTCACTTAATTCCAATTGCCTCACATCCAGGACCACCCAGTCCTACTGATTTATATCTGGCCACTGGATCCAGATGGCTCTGGAGGAGAAAGTGAGGCAGGTGACTTAGCACAGCCCCCCCTCACTCAAATCCAATTCATATGCTTGTCATGGTATCACCTCCCTAAAGTCATAGTCTTCCAGAATGAAGGACAAACATCAATATTATCATTATTATTAGCAAGTGAAGATTTACTTAGCTGTAGTAAAAGAAGTCTATTCAGTAGCATCTGTCCTGAGGATAACCAATTTTTTCAGCTAAATGGGGCTTCGTTGCCAGAGTTGGCAGTTATCCACCAACTCAGAAAGAGACTGGTACCCCTCCTAGATATCTCGTCTTCAGGAGTCTTAGCCAGTGAGTCAATGAGAATGGTTTCAGTGCCTTTTAAGGAAAAGCTAACCTAACTTGCTTGGGGGAAAGGAGTCTGGATATTTCTTCTACCATGAATCTCTGCTCTCATCTCATGACCTCATACTGCCTTCTCCCAACCGCCTGTCTCTGAACTCCCATGGTCAAACACTAGTTGAATCTCTCTTTCTTCTTTTTCTCTGAAATGTGATCAATCTGAACCCAGTCCCAAAGACAGTGGATCTAAACTCAGGACCTGGTTCAAATTCTACCTTCTAGACTTGCCCCCAGTCTGACTTTGGCAAGTCACTTAAACTCCTTAGACCTCAGTTTTCTCATTGGTAAAATGAAGGGGCTTGGACTACATGGTCCCTGAGATACTTTCTAGCTTGAGAATTCTGATCTGCTGAACCTTTTGGTGACTCATTCTCAAAGGTCCAAGGAGAAAAAAAAAAGAAAGGGCTTGCCAAGCAGAAGAAATAATTTTTAAGAAATCATTTATACTAATGTATTTATACCAATATATACACATTTATACCAACAATTCCCCACCTCCAATTTCCAGAATAGAGTGGGAAACAGAATGATACAGTGAAAAATGTGATAAATTTGAAACAAAGGGAATTTAGGTTTGAATCCAAGCTGTGATGTTGAGGACCTTGGTAAAGTCACTAGCTTAATAGAACTTCATTTCATATTAATGAAAGAACTAGATCTAGGGGCTCAAACTCAAATAGAAAAGGTCACTAAATTGTACTTAAGGATCCCTGTAACCCCATAATGACTTAGAAAACCACAATTTCACAATATCTTTGTTCTGCTATATTTTTATTTATTTTGTTGAATATTTCCCAATTATATTTTAATCTGATTTCCTCCTACATTGGGGAGTGTCGGACACTTCTGCACTAGATAATCTAACTCCTTTCCATTTTTCTTTCTACATCTCTACTTTTATAAGAAAAGTTGGGGGCGGCTAGATGGCACAGGGGATAGAGCACTGGCCCTAGAGTCAGGAGTACCTGAGTTCAAATCTGACCTCAGACACTTCATAATTACCTAGCTGTGTGGCCTTGGGCAAGCCACTTAACCCCATTTCCTTGCAAAAACTTTAAAAAAAAAGAAAAGTTATAAGTTGCTATAGAGGTCCACAGTGGACCAAGGAAGGTTATTGCTCGAAATACATCACAGCTTACATCCTAGATGACAAGAAGTTAACCTGGAAATGTTGTATTTCCCTGGAACCCTCATTCTAGTTCTGAATTTACGTTTCTATTCTGTTTTTTTTATTTTTTATTATATTAACCTCAAATAAAATAAATATTTCAATATAGAAAAAGCAGTTGATACATGAAACTGCAAATCCTTATTATAGATAATTCCCTACTTTTAAGCATATAATAAATTCAATATATAAATTTCAAAGTTATCTGCTTGTATATGATTCCTTCTGTCTTTTTAGTATCTTCTCTACACTTAAAAATGTTTTAATGGGGGGTGGCTGGGTGGCGTAGTGGATAAAGCACCCGCCTTGGAGTCAGGAGTACCTGGGTTCAAATCCGGCCTCAGACACTTAATAATTACCTAGCCGTGTGGCCTTGGGCAAGCCACTCAACCCCATTTGCCTTGCAAAAAAAAAATGTTTTAATGGCCCTTTTTTCTTTTCCTTCTTTCCTTCCTTTTTTCCTTCCTCTCCTCCCCTCCCCTCCCTTCCTCTCCCCTCTCTTCCCCTCCCCTCCTTGTCCAGATCATTTTACAGATGAAGAAACTGAGGCTAATCGGGTAAAATATTTGTCCAGGCTTATACAGCTAGAAAGTGTTTGAGACTGGATTTGAGCTTGGTCTCTTCACTTTAGGTCCAGGCCTCTATCTCCTGAGCCACCTAGTTACCCTCATAAATCCCGGAGTCATCTTTATTAGAAGCAAGGTTATTACAGGGCTGGGATTGTAATGGGGTTGAACTGATGGGGACTTCCTGGAGACTGCCCCAAGGTATCTAGGCCCGATATGTCAGGGCATCTGAGGGACTTCTGAGGTTTATGGAAAACAACCATAGGAGATGGAACCAGAGGGAAAACAGCAAACAAAGATGGAGAAAGGAGAAAACCTCCCCAGGTGTCGCCCAATATTGATGCTGATGATAGTTAACATTTCTATAGAGTTCCAGACACTTTAAACATGTGATCTCATTTGGTCTTCATAACCATTCTGAGAGATAGCTGAAGTATTATTAACCCCATTTTACAGATGAGGAAGCTGTGCATCACATACTCAAAAGGTATATGAGGCTGCATTTAAACTTCCTGAGTCCAGGCACAGCCCTCTATCCATTGCTCCATCTAGCTCCCAAATCTATTTTAAGATAAAAGTAAAATATTCCAACTTTCAGATGAGCTGGGATATTATTTCTTGAAAAACAAAATCTGTTGCCCACAATGAGGGAACTTAAAAGTTCTGCTCCTCTTTGCCTTTTTCTCTTTGGAAATAATCTGAGCTTCTTGAGAGCAAGGTCTATTGCATTTCTGTCTTTGTACACTTAGCAAAGAATGTAGTTTCTTGTGCTTAGCAGGGTATTAACAGACACTTTTTGTGAATTGGTTCATAACAGAGAATTCTAGATAAGGTCCTCTTTTCTTTCTTTTTCCTTTTCTTTCTCTTCCTTCCCCTTCTTACCATAATTCCACTTTGCTTTCTAGAATGGTTACATCAATTTGCAGCTCTACCACAGTGTCTTAATAAAGTTCTGTCTTTCTCCACCCCCTGAGTCACTGACTATTCACATTTTTTCACCTTTGATAATTTGCTGGGTGTGGAGTGGGACTAACCCTCTTTCTTAAAAAAAAGACTTAAGCAATAGAACAATCAATGGATCCATAATATTAAAGGAGAGGGGAGCAGGGAACAAAAAAAAAAAACCTGTTCTTTTGAACCTCAAGATATTTTCTATTTTGTTTTCTTTCTCTTTATGTTCGAGAAGCTGCTATCATTTACCTTTGTACCTTATTATTTGTTAAGGGAGCAACTACTGATAAAGTTCAAAGGGAGCTATTACTTCTTCTGAGGCCTACTGGTAAATGTTTAACAATCAGCTCACTGGCAGGGAAACTATATGCAGGCCACACCTTTAAGTTTAATCTGCATTATTAACATGTTCCCTGTCACTTTCTTAAGTCTAGATAATAATAATAATAATAATAATAAACAATAAATCTGATCCTGATTTATAGTATTTATGAACTGAATGCTCACATTGAAATTTTAACGATTGATTCTCTTCATCTGATTGGAGCTGGCTCCAGCATCTCCCTGGTTCTGTTTGCTGCTGCTCAATTAGCCCAAAGATGCTTCATTTTACTCTATACTCCTTAGGCATCTTTTTCAGATAACTGGAGAACTTTTGACCTACAGATCATAAGATCACATCCTGGTAGTTTTAACTCTTTCATCTTTGGAACTTCCACCCTGGGAGGCTTCACTGCCATGGCCTAGCATCTGCCCTTCCAATGGTTAAATTCATTTATTCAGTCACTTACTTGGGTAATCTGAAGACTCCCTTATCTGGCCCACTTTTTCTGGGGAATGTCTGTCTCACTTTACTCCCTACTTACCTTATCTAGAATTCTCTGTTATGAACCAATTCATGAAAAGTGTCTGTTAATACCCTGCTAAGCACAAGAAACTATATTCTTTGCTAAGTGTACAAAGACAGAAATTCAATAGACCTTGCTCTCAAGGAGCTCAGATTATTTCCAAAGAGAAAATAAGAGTACATACAAATACAATAGAAAGGAAATTTTGTGGGCTAGAGTTCCAGCAGTTAAGAAGGTTCAGGACAATAGTCCTAACAAGTTGCCAAACTGATATTTGCTCACAAAGTTATTTTATTTGAAAGTAGTAACCAAGGATCTGTAAACTTGATGGGGGTTTTTTTTCAGATTTTTCAAGGCAATGGGGTTAAGTGGCTTGCCCAAGGTCACACGGCTAGGTAATTATCAAGTGTCTGAGATTGGATTTGAACTCAGGTCCTCCTGACTCCAGGCCAGTGCTCTATCCACTGCACCACCTAGTGGCCCTAGTTTTTAAAAATTTTGATAACTACTTGGATATAATTGATTTCCTTTGTAATCCTTGGTATTTTATGTTTTTAGATGAAAAAAGGGTCCATAGACTTCATTGGTGGTTCATTTTACCAAAAAAAAATGTCAAAATACCTTGATTTAGAGGCTAATCCCTTTTCTGCTGTTTATTTAAAATGGATTTAATTTAATGGATCACATACAAGCAAGATAATAGGTGGTGCACTTTATGTAAATCCTTTTAACTCTCTAACCTACCTGGAGGAGAAAAATCTACAGAACAAAGAAAGCACTTTGATAAGTAAGATAAAATCATTTTAAACAAATACCTGAAAACTCTGATCTTAAAAGTGATCTCTTGTCACTCCTATAAATGTTTCCATTTGCCCTTGACAAAAGCACAAGAGAAAACTGAAGGTTTGTCCCTAGTACCTGTCTTAAGATCCAGCTCCTCCAGAGGAACTCTGCTCGATCCCCCACCTTTGAAACTGAGAAGAAAAGTGGGGGGGAGGGCTGACATTGGTTTGTCTTCTGATAGGGAATCTAGCCTAGATTAGAAAATCCCAAGGTTACAGAGATTCTGTTCATAAAACAATCCTTTCTACCTATCTATCTACTATTCTCTCTCTCTCTCTCTCTCTCTCTCTCTCTCTCTCTGTCATTGATATTAATAGAGAATGTAATCTCAGTTGAATGATTAAGGCTGAAGACTTCAAAGAGTTGAAAAAAATGGATGAAAAGAGAAGAGATAGAAACAATGAAAGAAACTTTTTCTTGGAATTTTTGAAATTTTTTCTTGGATTTTTTGAGAGATTGAGGAAATGATAGGATCAAGTGAGAATTTTTTAAATGTAGAAAAAAGATGGACATGTCTGTAGGCATTAGGAAAGGAATAGGTGGAAAGAAAAAGATGAGATATTTAGAGGATGATTGTGGGAGCAATCTTCTGGTAAAAAAAGGAGTGGGTAGGATCAAGGGCAAATATAGAGGTTGACCTTGGTGAGGAAAAAACCCATTTCTTCGTCAGAGACTGGATTAAAGGATTAGAAAATGGGGGAATAATGTCAAGGGGTACTGAGATTAGAGAACATGACAAATGCTCTCCATTTTCTCTAAAAATATGAGGCACCCTAGACTGAGTGGGTGTGGGAAAGGAGCAGTAATGGGGAAGAATAAAAGGTCGTCTTCTAGAGCAGGGCTTCATCTGAGAAGCAGTACATATATGTGTTGTGGACATACACAAGGGCAGTTAGGTGGTGCAGTGGTTAGAGCACTTGCCTTGGAGTCAGAAGGATGAGTTCAAATCTGACCTCAGACACTTGACACTAGCTGTGTGACCCTGGGCAAATCACTTAACCTTGAGTGCCTTGAATCCAGAGCCATTTCCAGTCATCCTGAGCTGATTTCTCTCTCATCACATTATCCACTGGACCCAGATGACTCTGGAGGAGAAAGTGAGACTGGTGATTAGCACAGCATGGGTGAGGGATGCCCCACTCAAGTCCAATTCATGTGCCTGTCATGGTGTCACCTCCCTGATATCCTGGTATTCTTCCAGAATGAAGGGCAAACATCATCACATACTCAAGATGGAAGAATGACTTCCTTCAGCACAGTTCAACAGCATGTGGGTAAGAGCAGAGGAGTTGGTATAGTGAAGTCTGAAAAGATCCAAGAGACCTTAAAGCATGGGAACAAGGCAATTAAGGCTAGAGTTTAGTGTAATAATGGCCTGTTTAACTATAGGCTCGAACCATGGAAAAGAAAAAGTGAAATAAGTACAATGGTAGAAGCTTTGGGGAATACTGAAGGGTGACAGGGGGCATAGTAAAGATAAGGCCTGAGGTATAGGGTGAAATAAAATGATGGGAAGTCATGGTCAAATTGAAGAAAGTCAAAGTTCTTTTGTTACAATTGTGAGTGTTGACAAACTTAAAGATGTGTTTTCACTGCTTGGAGCTAAAATAGAGTAAAGGAAATAGTCATGAGAGGTGAGGAGACTAAGAAATTAGGGATCTAAGGTGTTTGAGGAACCATGGATGTGCCATGTCAAGCTCCCTGCTGACAGGTCAATTGTTGGAGTAATGAAGATGACTGAGTCCATACTGAGCTGCTTGATCAGAGAGAGAGAGAGAGAGATAGAGAGAGAAGAAGAAGAAGAAGAAGAAGAGGAGGAGGAGGAGGAGGAGGAGGAGGAGGAGGAGGAGGAGGAGGAGGAGGAGGAATCACGACCTAAAGACCTTTTGAGGGAGGGGGAGGAAAAAAATAGCAGCCACCAGTATTTGGTTTGGTGAAATATAACCACAAAACCACAAAGCAAGAGAGGTTGCTTAGTGATGGTGGCGGGGGGTGGGGGGGGGCGGTGTTGAAAGACACATTGGGGAGTCAAGGAATTTGCTTATTCCTTCTTCAGGATCAAAGTCATGCGGGTACAACCAATATTGAAAAATAACATAATGAGCTCTATAAGCTTTTGAGGTATGGGACCTAATCACTATTAATAATATTGTTTCTATGGGAAAATGTCTTTAGTTCCCAAAATCTCACTTAGAAAATTTCCCTCCTTGTGAGATGAGCATAATCAGAAGAACATTGTATACCCTAATAGCAACATGGGAGCGATGATCAACCTTAATGGACTTGCTCACAATTTTGGGCTGTCTGCAATGAGGGAATACCATCTGTATCCAGAGAAACAATTGTGAAGTTTTAACCTTTAATTAAAAAAAAAAGCCCATTATCTTATTTTGTAATTTTGCTATCTCTTATACTTTATTTTTTTCCCTTAAGGATCTGATTTCTCTCTCATCACATTAGATCAATGTATACCATGGAAATAATATAAAGACTAACAGACTGCCTTCTGTGGGGGTAGGGGGAGGGAAGCAAGATTAGGGGAAAAATTGTAAAATTCAAAATAAATAAATTTGAAAAGAAGAAAAAAGAAAATTTCCCTCCTTTTAAATGTTATGAGTTATTTAAAATTTGACTTTTGACTTCCTAATGATTTCAACCTATCCCCTTCCATTTTTCATCCTTCAATTAAACCCTTTTTTGTAACAAAAAAATGCACATTCAGGTAGAAACTTTTGGAACACAGGACCACAAGCTTGGCATTATCTGCATGTTTACAGAATTGGAATAACATTTCAAGATTCTGGTCCTCTGGAGATGGAAAAATCCTTGAGGACAAGGGTCACAGTGAACTGATCCATGAAAGTTGGTGAATGGTTTTGCCTCTATAAGTAACACAATGATAACACACAACCCAATGACATTGCCATTTATTTTTATTTTGTTAATTTATGTGTGAATACAATTTTTTTTATTATGGAGAATAAACTTGAAGTTAGTATAGGATTACTAGTATAAAAAGCATCATTTTTTTTCTCTGCATAAGGGTAAAATGTTTCCTTCTTCCAGCCTTCCTGGCATAAGTTGCCTTCAGATTCCCAGTCTGAACACTAAGGCTAAAATGTTGCTTCTGACACATTTTTTGGTGATGTTTGGGAAGTCACTGACACTTCTAGGCCTTTGTTTCCTCATATGTAAAAGAATTTGGGATTAGATGTCCTCTGAGGCACCTTCCAGATCTAAATCTAAGATATCATGATTAATGCTTAGATCAAAGATTATAACAATGGAAATCTGCTAATGTGTAGAATTTAAATTCCAAGTTCTATCACCAGCTAGATCAACCGAATCTAAAAGGATATAAGGAAAAAGTTGTATAAAAGGCTTTCCAAAGGTTAGTAAAGGAATTTATATCCATATGACAATTTCCCTCTCTAATTCTTTAATCATTTATTTAATATTCTCTACGAGGTCCAATTCTGGGTGCTAGTACAAAGACTAAAATGAAGCATGCTTTGCCTTTGGAAGCTTGTTTCTAAAGGAGGTGGGACACAGAAAAATACAAACTATGTACAGAATGCAAAGTGATTTCAAGGTGGGGAGGGAACCAACAATTGGAGTCTTTCTGTTTGAGGTGACAGGAGGTGAGTTCTGAAGAAAGTCACAGCTTCTAAGAGGTGGAGGGGAGTAGAGGAGCTTCTGGATATGCTGGACAAACTAAAAAAAAAAAGGCAGGGAGGATGGAGATGGATAAATAACCAATGAGTCAGCTGAATTGGAATGCAGGCGTGTAGGAGAATAATGAATGGGTCATCAATTTGACTTGTTAGACCAGAGTCGGTTGGTGAAGGACTTTAAATGGCAAAGTTTGCTTTTCCTTTCAGAAGCAAGAGGAAGTTGGAGGTCCATGAGCAGAAGAGAGATATGATCAATCTTTTGCTTTATGGATATAAATTTGATGGCGAACAAATTGAACAGAGAGATGGGTGACTGGGAAGCCTTTGGAGGCTGATGAAATTATTAGATGAGCGGTAATGAGGGCTGAACTAGAATATTGGTCAGGTAAGTGGAAAGAAGGGGACAGATTTGAGAGATATTGTGGAAGTAGGATGATGATGATTGTGGTGGTGATGATGATGGTGGTGATGATGATGATGGTGGTGATGATGATAAGCATAGCTATCATTTATATGGCATTTTAAGGTTTCCAAAGTACAAACATCTCATTTTGTTCTCACCACAACCCTAGCAATTAGATGTTCTTTTGATCCCCAATTTACAGAAAAACAAACTGACAAAGACAGAACTGAACATGATTTTCCTGAATCACAAAGTTAGTGTCTAAAAAGTTAGGGGTCACATATGAACACAGATCTTTCTAGTTCCAGGTCCAGCCCTTGATCCACTAAGCTACTTAGCTACCAACATTGAAATGAGAAATCAACAGCCAATTAGATACAAAAAGTAATGGCAGAAGAGAATAGATCATGGCTCTGAGGTTCCAAAAATCAGGTGATGATAGTAGCATGGACAGAAATGGGAAACTTCAGAAGAAGGATGCTGGGGGAGGGTCAGAGAGGGGAAGATAAGGAATTTAGAACTCAACATGTTGAGCATGAGATGACTATGAAGCGTCTGATTGGAAAAGTTCAATAATGTAATTCATGGTGTGGGACCAAACTTCAAAAGAGATTCTAGAGCTGGGTATGTAAACCTGGAATCAACTGCTTAGAGATGAGAATCATTTCCATGGTCCTGGAATCAGAAAGACCTGAGTTCAAATCCAACCTCAGACACTTAATAATTACCTAGCTGTGTGGCCTTGGGCAAGTCACTTAACCCCATTGCCTTGCAAAAAAATCGCCCAAAAAAATAGAGACGAGGGTCATTGGAATTGAGAAATGAGAGAAAGAGTAGGGGAGAGAGACAGAGATAGAGACAGAGAGAAGCAAAGAGAGAGAGAGAGACATAGGCAAAGAGAGAGGCAGAGATAGAGAAAGAGAGAGAGAATGAAAGAAAGAATGAATAGGCTTGGGTACAGAACAAGGTCCATTTCAAAATGACAGGGAAAGGCAGCATGGTATAATGAATAGAGGACCCAGGTTCAAATCCTGCCTCAGAACAAGGCAGGTAAATCAATTAACCTCCCAAGTCCCTAGGAAACTCTCTAAAACTAACATTTTCAGAATATAATCTACATCCAAGAGAGGATTCACAAATATATACAAAGTATTTTGTTAATCACTAGCAGCTAAGGGATCAGGAAAAGCATAATCTGCATCGGAGGTTGAACCTAAGGTGGGCCTCTAAAGGAACTTGGAATCCCAGGATCATAAATTATAGAGCTGGAAAGGACCTCAGAGAACAGTAATTTCAAACTCATCATTTTATAGATGAATATTCTGAAATAGGAACAAAATTAAAGACTTACCCAGGGCTCTTTCCAAAGAGAGTGCCTATGGCAGAATTTAAATCTAAGTCCTTGTGTTTTCCTGACTCAAATTCAATGCTCTATTCACTACAGGTGGCAGAGGTAGAAAGGGACAGAATCCTAGATTTGGCATTCAAACTGACTAATAGATCAGAAGTAGAATGTTGTATAAGGGAATAGCAGTTTGTGGAATATTTGGGGGGAGAGAGAGGTAGGAGGGCTAATGTAAAATCCATATGGAAAAAGAGATTGGAGCCAAGTTGTGATCAGATTTAAATGCCAACCAGAGCTATTTATAATTGATCTTAGAGGCAATAGGGAACCACAGAAACTTCAGGAGGGTAGTGATGAACATTGTTAGAGCTGTAGCAATCTTTCTACTATATTGTTATTTCATCTAACTCTTCATGACTCTGTTTGGGGTTTTCTTGGCAGAGATACTGCAGGAATTTGATATCTTTTTCTCCGGCTCATTTTATAAATGAAGAAACAGAGGTGAACAAAGTGAAGCGATTTGCCCAGGATCATACAGCTAGTATATGCCGGAGCTGGACTCAGGAAGATGAGTTTTCCTGACTCTGTCCATGGTATCACCTAGCTGCTCATACAGCTTGAAATGGACTCAGTAGCAACAACAAGCACATGGAAAACACACATTCTTCAATTTATATTTCCTCATGGTTCTCTTGGATACCCTTTGGAATTGCTTGGATGACTGAAGAATCTCATCTCCGAGAAATTCACACTGTTGGAGTTCTGCGTGTCGTTGAGCCAGTAGTTTCATGGATTTTTCTGCTACCGTTTCTAGGAGGTCATCCACCTAAGTGGACAGATACAGATAAATAAGACTGTAGCTTAGAATGCATTGCGCACATAGAAGCAGAAGATGCTTTTGGAGAAATAAGAGTCAAGAAGTTTGGCAAGCATTTTCACATCCAGGAGTATTAACCTAATTATAGTAGTCCCCATCATTCAAGTCCTTGACAACACACACACACACACACACACACACACATACATTTTCCTTTTAGATTAAAAATTCTCCCTTTATCTAAATTTTTATCTAAAATCTAAATCTAAAATCTCCTTTATCTAAGTTTATTTTTAATTTTTGCAAGGCAATGGGGCCTAAGTGACTTGCCCAGGGTCACACAGCTAAGTAAGTATTAAAAATGTCTGAGGTCTAGGGCCAGTGCTCTATCTACTGCACCTCCTAGATATCCCTAAAATTTTAAAAAAAGTCCCTGTGTCTGCATTAATTTTTTTTAGTTTTTTTTTTTTTTTTGCAAGGCAAATGGGGTTAAGTGGCTTGCTCAAGGCCACACATCTAGGTAATCATTAAGTGTCTGAGACCGGATTTGAACCCAGGTACTCCTGACTCCAGGGCCGGTGCTTTATCCACTGCACCACCTAGCTGCCCCATCTGCATTAATTTTTAATTGAATTCACTCAATCCTAAAACCAATTGTGTTGGGCCTGGTTATTTCAGCTGCCATGCCATTTAGGTCTATGCCTTCTTAATTCTTTTTTTTTTTTTTTTTTTTTTAGGTTTTTGCAAGACAAACAGGGTTAAGTGGCTTGCCCAAGGCCACACATCTAGGTAATCATTAAGTGTCTGAGACCGGATTTGAACCCAGGTACTCCTGACTCCAAGGCCGGTGCTTTATCCACTGCGCCATCTAGCCACCCTATTGCCTTCTTACTTCTTGTAATCAATCTAATCCTACATCCAGAGACGTAGGAGATCCTCAGAAAAAGGTTAGATGTTTAAGTTTCCTATAATCAAGGCATAACTTCTTAATTCCAATATCCTATTGGTGTCATTGTAAGACTTTAAGCTTGAAAAGACACAATTCTATTCAGAGGCCTACGAAGAGGCACATGGTGAGTGTGAATAGCCTGTAACACATTGGAATAACAATAATCATAGAGATAATAATACTAATAGCTAGCATTTGCAGTGTTTTCTGATTTGGAGAGACCTGAAGTCATCTGCCTAGAGATGAGGGGCATTGGAGCTGAGGGAGAGAGAGAGAGCGACCCATTTGATTCTCACAAGAATCCTGTGAGATAGGTGTTCCTGTAATACCCGTTATATAGATGACAAGACTGAGACTGAGAGAGATTCAGTGACTTGCCAGGGTCATTTAGTTAGTAAGTGTTGGAGGCAGAATTTAAACTATTGTATTCCATCCTCCAAGTACAGGGTTCTTTATTCAGAGAAATGGATGAGTAGAAGAGATAATGGACTGAAGACATCAATTACAAAGGATATTAGTGGGTGACTTTTCTGATCTGCATTATTGGAAGGCTCTGCACCATACCCACATCATTGTAACAACAGCCCCATTTCACAATTTGGACATTAGAACCTCAGCATTTACTAACAACAAATAAACAACTAAATGGACTTCGTTACTATTCAAATTTAAAATTAATTCATTTCAGTGCAAAACCTGTTGTATTACTCCCCTCATCCCCCCTTGTTCGAGCCTGGGATTCTCGGTCCATTCTTTCCCATTTCTTCTGCTCCTTAGAAATCTTGTTTTCATTCAAGAATCAATTCAATTGCTGCCTCCCTGATGAGATCTTTCCTGATCCCCCTATGCTCCTAAGATCCTCCTGTCCTCTCCAAATGACACTGAAGGCTCAGTGGTGTAGTAATTAGCACTGTGGCCTTGGAATCGGCAAGACCTTGATTTGAATCTTACTTTTGAATGACCCTTGAAGTGACTTCATCTTTCTGGACCTCAGTTTCTTCACCCAAAGATGAAAGCTCTAAGATCCTTTCCAATTCCAATATGACTCTTTTTTCATATATGTGTCCATGTTATCTTCCTGATGAGATGGAAATGTGCTGAAGGCAGGGTGCTTGGTGCATGAGTCACTTCATAAATGCTTGTTTGTTTTTTATGTGCTTGATTCTCAATCATTTTTCCTTATTTGATAGTAGAAAGTATATATATATATATATATATACATATATATATACATATATATATGTATATGTACATAATGGATTCTATTTCTGCCCTCATCCCTCATCACATACACTTTGCATAATTTTATAAATGTCTTTCCAGGCTCTTCTGTATTCCTCATATGTATCCATCTTGATTGCATTCTGATTAATAGGAATATACAAAAATTTCTTTAAACATTTCCCTTTTGTTGGATGTCTATCATATCCATATTTTTTAGGCTTCACATACCATTTGCCCCCATCACCCAAAATACAAAAGCCAAGCAAGAAGCAGAGTCTGCTACCTGCATCTGAAGTTTTCCTATTGTCAAGTCAGAGCCACAAAGAATGTTTTCCATGTTAGCTTTCTTTTTTCTAAGCACTGGGAAGTGTCGTCTCTTCTTTGATAAATATGAGACCTGGTGAAAAAAATTGGAAAAACCGATCAGGTAGGGAGAGCCTGCTACTGATGCTTAAATAAGAATTTCCCAAAGAACAATAATTCACAAAATGGATTTGCTTATGAACTATGAACATCTAAAAACACTTGACTGACAGTCGTACATAGGCATATTTTTCTCTCTACACCCTGTGGATGTGCTTTGTGTAAAGAGCTTACTTTGAAGAGATCTGTAGGATGCAGAGAAACGAGAGGGCCTGGCTCAGAAAGAATCTACAGTATCGAGAAAAAACAGGTCAGATAGAAGTAGAAGAGGGAAAATTGCCTCTGGAACCACTGAGCTCAGTAAGCGATCTGAGCTTCCATGGACCAGTGCCTCCTAAAGCTCATTATTACTGGATCAAACCATTAATTTGGGCACACCGGTCTGCACATTCCTTTATTCTGATAGCTGAAGAGTCTGGGAACATGAAAAGAAAGCCCTGGGCTTTTTCTCCCCATGCATTGTACTTCCTTCCCCACAACCTGGTTTGCTAGTTAAAGTATTTGCCCTATGAGATTGCCATGGGAAATCATTCCAAGGTCATGGCTCCTGGCTAATGAGCTCTGGTTTAATTTTCCTTTCACTGTTCCTTCTGCACTAAATAATCAGAGCACACACCTTTGTGTAAGTCCTGCCCCCAGTTGGTGGTGGTTGTCCAAACCCCACACCCCTCCATGGACTTGGCTGAATGTGTTTACAAATGGAATTTGAACAAATGTAGCAGAGGAAGCAAAATTTCCAACCTAAGCATGAGAGCCCTCTGATCATGGAGACCTATTTGAAGACCTATTTCCTCATGCGTAGTCCACACATGGAGCAATGTAGAAAATTGAAGTGATTACCACATCTGGATATTTCAAGACAAATCCTTCTAACCTAAAATATCCAGATGAGTGAGGCATAATTGATTTGGGCTGTGGAATTATCCAGAAAATTGCCCCACTTCTCCACTCCAATTCACACATACTTAGAAACCCATAGAGTTCCACAGTAGGAAATCTATATGCAAATAGGAAGAAACTGTGATTTCCTCTGCAATGGGGAGTTTCAGCATTAAAACTCACATGACAACTTTTCTATGAATGTAAAAAAGTACTAGGGATTTGATGGAGGTACCTAGAGGTTAAGTGACTTGTCCAGGGTCACACAACATATAGGCTTGTTTCTTCTACATCTCCTCAAGAGGCCTCTTAATTGAGATTCTAACTGGGACCACCATTTCATGAGCACTCCCAGTATATTTCAGTCTCTCCTGATCCACGTTTCCCAACTCCTTTCTGTATTTTATTTTCCACTATTAGATTGTAAGATCCTTGAGAGGGGATGCTATCTTGTTTATTTGCATGCATTTGTATCCCTAGAATGTGTGGTCAGTAGTAAGCATCTAGAAAATCCATGACAAACTTTCTCTCACTGTCTCTGTCTCTTATTTTCTCTTCCTACCTCTCACTCACTTTCTCTGTCTCTGTCTCTGTCTCTGTTTCTCTTCCCCCATCTACCTATGCATTCACCTGCCTGCCTACCTACCTATTTGCCTACCTCCTATCTATCAAGCTCCCTGATTCCAATTGTATATTCTACCTCTAGCCTAGGTTGCCTCTGCAAATTCTCCAAATTATTGGAAGTGGAAGGGACTTCAGAGGACACCTTGTCTAGCCTACATTTGAACTGGAATCCTTTTGACAATAACCTGACCGATGAGCAGCTTTGTCTAGATAATCGTCAATAAATGAAGGGCACAGCTCTAGCTGCTTAGTTTGACCCCTTCTGTTTTGGGGGCCCTCCAAGAAGAAATTTGTTTTTACTCCAAGCCTAAATTTACCTCTCTGTAACTTTCCTCATTGCTCCTAATTTTGCCTTCTTGGGACCATTAAGAAAAAAAAAAGAATTTCTGTTTCATATGACAGACCTTTGCATTTTGAAGGCAGCTCTCATGTCTCTCTCCCTGCCCCCTCCTCACCCTGGGCTTCTCTTCTTTAAGTTAAAGCTCTCCTAACTCCTTCAACCTATTTTTATTCATATTCACTCGCAAACGCGATGATATAAAGCACCTGAGCTATCATGGCTTAAGTTTACCAACTCTCTTTCTCTGATGTTAATTTTACCTGAAAATTAGGTAGAAGTGTGTTGCTCTTGTTGGCCATATTTCATTTCCAAAGAGGATCAATGATATCATGGGGGCAAATTGGATTTAACTGAGTCAGAGTTTCATGAAGTCATCTACCTCACTTTCTCTTTCCAAAGTCATCCAAGTTCAGTGGCAAGACAAAAGTCTGTTTGATTGGCAATGGCATTCCATGTCTGACCAAGTTCTAACTACTCCACAATGCCTACTTCCTTTAGCTTCATGACCATTGGAACAAATTGTTCCCATCCATTTTTTTTTCCTCTGTGAATTGAGGTCTATAAATTACCCTCAACCTAGTTTAGCCCACAAACTCAGACAATTTTGCTGGGATGTAGCTTCTTTACATGCTACAACTTCTCAGATCCACAGGTATGAATTGAGTAACAGGGACACACTAAAGGTAGATGAGTAGCCCTGAAAAGCACCCAGAGGTGTTGGTTTTCCCTGAACACCCCAAATTTTTAAGATTATTTAGTTTCAACTTGAAGATGGTGACCCATGAAGTCCTATGAAAGGGAACTAGGAAATAGGGTTATTGAATATAACCTGAATCTATAGTTTGACATAGCAGATTAAAGAAAAAGGCAAATGCCATCTTTAGTTTTACTTGACATTTGAGAAAGAATAATCTTTTGGTTAAAGAAACTCCTGAAATGGCATGTTAGATGGCTCCAGATCCAAAAAGTCTTTGGAAACAATTTTATTCTAAGGTTACATTGATCATTTCTGGTTTTAATTGAAGAAGGTCTTGGAAGAAGGATGGGAAGAAGATATGAAAACATGAACTGAATAAATGGAAAAAGACTATTGTGTGAATGGTTTGGAGAAGTTTGGACTTGTGAAGGAGACCGGAGATTGAATAAGAAGAGAAGGCATTTGGAGAAATTTGAGAGAAACAGAAAGATATTGGTCTCCATTTTATTTCTGGAATGATAGAAGAGCAGAATCAAGGGCAATTATAAAAGTAATAAAGAAGGTAAAGACTTATAAGGGAAAAGGGAACTGGTAAGACAAGGCAAAGTAAATAAGCAAAATAAGTAAAACAATCAGAGGGCAACATAAGTTGGCAGCTTAAATTGGTGAGATGGGCAAATTGATGAAATGAAAGGGAGAGTGAAAGAACATTGAAGAGAAGTTGGACAAAGCTCAGGTTCTGAGACTAAGGAAAGGAAATCAAATGATAATGTCAAGTTATCAAAAATGTTTTTTGATTGTTAAAAGTTTTAATTAAGTGCTCGTGGTTGAGGAATAAACATGAATTTTAAAATAGCATTATAATATATTTAATGATATTAAATCAACAAATATTTATTTTTGAAACAAGACTGAAAAATCTCATCCAGAATGAAAAGAAGAGGAAATTTTCCAATGATTTGCCTCCAGAATGTGATTGTTGGATTTCTGTTGCAGACAGTGACTGTTATCAGTGTTCTAAGTATAGGTTTATTTTCCAGTTGGAGGAGAAGATGCTTCTTCACACTCCAGGATGTTCAAGAGAATGAAGTGTTCTTAAATGAAACAAGAGCAAGATTTCAATTTGAAAAAAAAAATGGGAGTGGGGGGAAACGAGGCAAACTGAAAAAAAGAAGACCGACTATATTCTTTTGTCAGTTGGCTGAAGAAAAAGAGGAGGAAAGAAAGGATATCATTGAGGTGATGAGAAATTGAAGGCTCTTTTTCAGGAGAAGACAACCAGGTGCTCTGAGTAGGAAGAGGCTTTCAAGAACCATCCTGTAGAACCCCAGAAGCTATATCATATCAGGCATCATCCAATTTGTGCCAGAGGAAGAGAAGAGTAAGAGACATCGGTGATTTCCTGCTCTGGCAACTACTGGTTGATCTGAGTTGATCACAGCTAAGATGTGGTCTTCCTGGGACATGTATCTAAAGCGTAATAGAGAACATCCTCAAACTTATCAAGACTGGATAATCATTCACATTTGAGGAGTCATATGGATGCAAATAGTGTAGCCAGAAGGAACCATTGCCAAAGATTAAGAAGTCTTAGATAAGAAATTGAAGACCAAAGGGAAATAGATTGTGATTTCCTCACTGTTGTCCATTAAAGAAAAGGGACATAGAAAAAAGGAATTCATTTGGGAACTAAACAGCTGGATAAGATAAGGAGGAAGCTGAGAATGGATTTCAGCTTCTGGACCATGATTTAAAAATTAGAACAATTTCCTGATCAAGTACATAGAAGAGTTACCAAGGAAAGGAGGAAAGGATGTATTTGTCAGGTGTTTTGCAAATCTAATCAGAAAAGCTTTAAACTGAAAAGAATAGGAGTCCAAGCTAAATACCATAAGAGTAGCTAGAATGAAGGAAGAGTAGTTGTTGATGTGTGCATAGATGAAATTCAGTATGGATAACCATAGTAAAATCCATGCTCAAATGTTCACACTCAAATATCCCAACCTAGGCAATAAAGAGGATGGTATTATGGCAAGTGGGTAAATGTAACCTCAAAGGTAGTTTTTGGGGCTCCGGAGGGGTATGCCTTAGGGTAGTAGGTCTCAACCAACTTAGCCTAAGAACCCCTTTATACTCTTCAACATTATTGAGGATCCCAAAGAGCTTTGGTTTATGCAAATTCTATCTATTGGTATTTGCTAAATTAGAAGGGAAAGATAGGAGCAGCTAGGTAGCATAGTAGATAGAGCCCCCAGCCCTGGAAGCAAGGGGGACCTGAGTTCAAATGTGACCTCAGGTACTTAATAGTTACCTAGCTATGTGACCTTGGACAAGTCACTTTAACCCCATTAACTTGCAAAAAAAAAACCAAAAAAAAGAAAGATGATCAAACTTAAAGATATTTATTCATTTAAAATAACAAATAAAAATTTGTCTGAACAGAAATAATATATTTTTATGAAAAAAAATCTTTATTTTCCCAAGCAAAAAAAAAATGACTGAAAATTACATTGTTTTTACATATTTTTGCAAAACACTTTAATGTCTGGCTTAAGAGAAGACAGTTGGATTCTCATGTCTGATTCTGCATTCAGTTTGCTTTAATAAGTTATTTTGATTGACATATATGAGCAACATTTGCCTTTACCCATATATGTGGGTGGAAAAGGGAGGAGTAGTTTAATGGGCAAATAATGTCTTGGTATTCTTATGAAAATAATTTTGACCTCATGGAGGAAGGAGAGGAAATAAGCATTTATGAAGCATCTATAGTGACTCAGGGTACTCTTAAGTGCTTTACAAATATTTATCTCCTTTGATCTTAAAACAACCATGGGAGGTAGGTGCAAATATTATCATCATTTTTCAAATGAGGGAACAGAAGTAGATAGTGCTAAAATGACTTGTTCAATCTTCTAATAATGAAGCATTTGAGACCACATTTGAATTCAGGTCTTCCTTGACCAGGCCCAGGGTTCTATCCACTCTGCTACCAGTTTGCCTCTAATCTAAGAAAGTGGATTCTATTTAGCCTGGAGAAGACAACACTCAAAGGGGATATGATTCCTATGTCAAACATTTGAAGGAATGTGAGAAGGAATTGAATTTTTTTTTTTTTAGATTTGTTCTGTTCTCAAATGACAGAACCAGGAATAGTGGATAATCTAAAGCAAAGTTTAGACTTGATGTCAGGTAAAACATTTCCAACAACCAGAGTTTTCCAAAAGGATAATGCTCTGTTTCTAAGAGGTCTAATGAGAATTCCTTTCATTAATGAATTGGAACAGATAGCTAATGAGTGCTCTTTCTATTCAAATTTGTTGATTCAGGTAAATATTATAGATCCAGATTCTTTGAAAGAAGGAAGAAAGGATTAAATGTATTACAAAAAAGCTCAAGGAGAAAGTAATGGAGAAGACAGTTGGCAAGGTAAGGCAAGTAAGAAAAGGTAAATGGAAAAAAATGGAAGTTAAAACATGGGTGGAGTAGATTGATGGTTGTTAAAGTGGAGAGAAAATTGGATGGAAGAGAGGTGGGACATGCTTATAGAGTTTTCTTTCAGACTAAAGATAGAAATTGTGAGGACATAATATCACATTGTGAGGTGATAATTACCTGAGAGATTATTAAAAGAACTTGAGATGAAGTGTAAACAACCATAAGTAGTTAAAAAAAAAGAAAACAAGACTGAAAATCACAGTCTATAAGGAGAGCAGGAAGAATGTTGTAGTGACTCATACTGAATGAGTAGTGTTTGTATTTCTGAAGCAGTCAAGTATCTGTTATTTGTATTCTAATTGTAGATGGAGGAGATAAAGGGACTCCACATTTCTTACATCTTGAAGGGGATATAAAAATGGGGATTATTTGAGGGGAATAAAAGGAACATGAGGCAAACAAGAAGAAATCTGACCTTTGTTAGGAGTTTAGGGTGTGGAAGAATGATATATGGAGAAGAAAGGTTATATTTAGAACTTAAAAACAGATTTGAGGCTCATCTTGAAAAAAGAAGGAATTGGATGCTTTGAGCAGGAACAACATAATTCAAAGAATGATAAAGTGGAGCCACAAAGTGTGCCGAATGAGAGACCATCTAGTAAGGATCAGAGAAGCGAATGAAGTTAAGAAGAGTGACTGCAGATGAATGTCTCACATGGGAGTATTGTCACCTTGATAACAACAATGGATATTTCTGCTGTCTGTTGAGGGCACGTATCTAAAACATTACAGAAATCTGCAAACCACATCAAAATGAATGGCTGCCATTCATTTCTAGGGATTCATGTGGGCACAAATGGTAGTCAGAAGGATAATTAAAAATATTACCAAATTGGATGACGTCTTGTGCAACCCACTGAAGACTATAGGGGACAGGTGGCTTTTGTTTGTTTGTTTGCTTGCTTGTTTTTCCTCACTGTTGCTCATTGGAAGCAAAGAATGCAAAAGAAAAAAAACATTCATTTGGCAATTCAACAGTTGACAAAGAAGCTTCTTCCTGAGAATGGGTATTTTAGCTTTTGGCCTATAGTTAAAACAGAGAAATCATAGATTCCAGGTCAGGGACAGAATACTCCTAACAGAGGCTGGTAAGAAAATATTTTCTGGTGGTCTTAAAAGTCAAATGAAAAGGCTTTAAATGAAAAAGGATGAGTGAGAAAAAACCTTCCTATGTGAATCCTAGCATATCTAAAAAAGAAGAAAAAATAATTAAAATTAAGCCACTCAAATTCACAGTAGGAAAAAAATACTAAGAAAGGAGCCAGTACTAAAACTCAATGGCCTCAAATGTCTAGATATAGATACCCCAGTAATAGGCAATAGCAATCTGGCAAGAAGCCATGATAAAAAAAAATAGTGATGAGAGACTTCATTATCTAGCTATCTGCTAGAGCTCTCTGACAAAAGACCAATTAATTCTAGACTTACTTTAATGACAATACCATTCTTCAAAATGGTGGCGGAACCAACAAGGGGGGTATTTTATTATGGATCTGATTTTCACCAACAGAAAGGAACTTGTTGTTAGGGTAGAAATGATGGAAGGGAAGCTTGAGGCCAAGAAACTCCCTCCCTTCAAGAATGTAATTTGGAAAAGAGCAGAGTCAGAACAGACAAAAAAATTGAACTTGTTTTGTTGGTTTCAGAAGACAAAATCGGGGAAATGGGCAGGAAGTTCAAAGATTCAAATGTAGGTTTGATTTCCTCATAAATATTCCAATGATTAGAGTTGCAGCAAAATGAAATGAGCTATGGGTTCTCCTGTCAGAGATGCTGCTGCTTGTCCTTCATTCTAGAAAAAGACCATGACATCAGAGAGGTGATGCTATGACAAGCACATGGATTGGATTTGAATGGGGAGGGGACTGTGCTAAGTCACCAGCCTCACTTTCTCCTCCAGAGTCATCTGGGTCCAGTGGCCAGATGTGGATCAGGACAATTGGAGATGGGCCTGGATGTGAAGCCATCAGGGTTCAATGACTTGCTCTAGGTCACACAGCTAGTAAATGGCAAGTGGCAGGCTAGATTTGAACTCCAGTCCAGTGTTTTACCAGAGTCACCTAACTGCCCTCCAGCAGAGGCTGATTCCTTTTTCTGGTCTGCAAGGATAGAGATTCAGTTTTGGGTGTGAACTGGTCTAGATGGCCTCTGTCATTACTTATAACTTTAACTTTTGTTATTATGGAATCATTGTACCTTTTGAAGCCCAGAAGGTAGGGAGGTCACAGAGAGTCTTCTTGTTGTCCTTCTGGCTCTAAGGAGGGTATTTCTACCGGTAATCTCTTCAGTTTCTGCTTCTACAACATCCAGTTGAATAGTTGCTTTAAGAAGGGGAGAAAAAGTGGATAAAATCACAAATACGAATATTTCATTCATATCAAACACTTTTATCTATTCACTAATATATCCACAAGCCATGAACTAATCAAAAGAGTATTGGATTTGGAGTCGGAGAGTCAGAGTTCAAATTGTGACTCTGTTACTCTGTTACCTCTGTTACTCTACTGTAATCTTAGACAAGTCACTTAACTTCACTGATCTCTCTTAAAATAAGGGGGTTAGATTAGATAATATCATATCTCATGTCATTTCCTATGATCCTATATGAATCTCTGGTTTCATGAATGTGGACAAGTCCAATCAGTGAAGATTAAAACCTCTCCACACCTTAGTAGACAGTCTTTGAGGGTTACGGTGGACAAAAAAATTCATCAGAGCAGTCAAACTTCATAGGAAGAATCACTCTAAATTTTATCAAGCTTGATTCTTTTTTTTTTTTTTTTTTTTTTAGTTTTTGAAGGCAATGGGGTTAAGTGGCTTGCCCAAGGCCACACAGCTAGGTAATTATTAAGTGTCTGAGGCCGGATTTGAACTCAGGTACTCCTGACTCCAGGGCCCATGCTCTATCCACTGTGCCACCTAGCTGCCCCAAGCTTGATTCTTCCATGATAAATCAAGATAGTTTTATTATCAAGTTTGTGTTCAAAAGCTTCTTTGTCTTCGAAGAAAACCCATGACCACTTTTTCATTCTAGAGAGTTATGAGAGCAAGGTTTGAGAGAGAAGATTAAGAGTCTTACTGATGGGAATAACCACTTCAGAAATCAGTAACGAGGACCTCTTTGGTGGAGGTAGATTTTCCTGAATTAGTCTTTTCTTCTTTCATATGCCCTTATTTTTTGGTCACCAAAGCTCTGTGAAAACTGGTTCAGAATGGAGTAGAGTCATGTCTTAGAGATATAACCTGATCCTAAATCTTATAACATCATACAGAGAGGACAAGAATATGTCATGAGTATTTCTAGGTGATTGAGATGGATTTTAGGCAGTAAATTGTTATTGATGCAGTAGGGAGAATGGTTTCAATAATACTCACCAAGAACAAGAAACTAAAGCTATTCAGAGATTTGGAAGTCAGAGAAGAAATCAGCTCTCCCTTTGTTCTTGAACCCTCGCCTCCTGAACCCCCCTGTGCTCTATGTTTAGGTAAGTCAGATTAATAGTGGATTTTCTTTGGTGTCGTTTTATCAATAGAAATGTACAGGTCAGCCCATGCCAAGTTACTACAAGATGCTTGGATGCCTGTGTTAGTGACTGCTTTTTTTTTTAAAGTAGATGGATTTGTTTGAAAAATAATCAGTGAACTGAAAAATACCAGATTCATTTATAAAACACATAGTCACACACAGACACTGGCACAGACATAGACAGAAAGACAGATAAACAGAGTTTTGAATTTACTTGGTGTAGATTCCTTGTATAGACTAAGATACTATAAGGGATTTCTTTCTTTTCTTCCCTCCCTCCTTCCTCTCTCCTTTCCTTCCTTCCTCTCTTCCTGTTTTTCTCCCTCCTCCCTGCCTTATTCTCTTCCTCCCTCCCTCCCTCCTTCCTTCCTTCCTTCCTTCCTTCCTTCCTTCCTTCCTTCCTTCCTTCATTCCTTCCTTCCTTCCTCACTCCTTTCCTTCCTTCCTTCCTTCCTTCCTTCCTTCCTTCCTTCCTTCCTTCCTTCCTTCCTTCCTTCCTTCCTCTCTTCCGGTTTTTCTCCCTCCTCCCTGCCTTATTCTTTCCATCCTTCCTTCCTTCCTTCCTTCCTCACTCCTTTCCTTTCTTCCTTCCTTCCTTCCTCTCTTCCGGTTTTTCTCCCTCCTCCCTGCCTTATTCTCTTCATCCTTCCTTCCTTCCTTCCTTCCTTCCTTCCTTCTTTCCTTCCTTCCTCTCTTCCTGTTTTTCTCCCTCCTCCCTGCCTTATTCTCTTCATCCCTCCTTCCTTCCTTCTTTCTTCCTTTCTCATTTCCTGGAAGAGACATTAGGGGTCAGCTAAATCAGTTCCTTCCTCATACAAATGAAGAAACTGAGATGCAAGCAAGGGAATGAGACTTGTCCATGACTGTATTGGTGGCAAGTGAGCAGAGCAGTGACTTTGATCTTTTAATTCCCAATCTACCATTTCTTCCACTTCATTTCCTTGCCTCACCTCCTTCCTCCATCCCATCCTCCTCATTCTATATGCAAATATGCATTCCATTAATTACCATTTTGTGGAAGATTTCCTATTTGGGGCTTGGCAAATAATTTAGGAGATGGCAGCTCCTTGGCAATTCTAGGAAGGAGACTCTGAGTGTTTGAAAAGAGAGTTTGCTTGTGGTTTGGGGACCGACTCTTCTGGGACCTTGCTACTTTGATTCTGTAGTGCTCAGGCAGCGTTCTCCTGAAAGCAGTCTTTATTTTCTTCATAAAATAATTCTTCTTCTTTTCTGGACTTTGGTGTGATTCTAGGTCACTCCCACTGGAAGATTCCTCTTTGGGGACCAGTAGATTTTGCTTAACTAAGTTGGTAGATACAGCTCTATGCCACCTTAGCAAAAAGAAGAGAACTGTAATTAAGATCCTTTAGACAAATAAAATTTGAAAAATCATGAAGACAACTTTTCAAGGGCTGACCACATAAACCCAGTGCCCATACAAATGGCCCACTGAATTAACTCCTGACTCCAGGGGGATAAAAGGCCAATTTTGTCAGTCAATTGAACATTTGTAGATAACCAGGTGGATAGATTTTTTTTTAAAAGCAACCGTTTGGTATTACAAAGACCATGGCATGTGTTCAGTTATAGGCATGGCAGCCATCCAGTTAGGACCTACAGGATTCAGAAAAGTAAAATGTCAGGACAGAGAGCTAGCTAATGTTTATAAGATGCTTTAAGGATTTCAAAGAAATTTATACAAGTTATCTTATTTGATCCTCCCAACAGAGCTAGAAAACCTTGAAGGAAACATCTGGGCTGGCACCTTCACGTGCCCAAGGAGAAAACCGTGGTTTTCTGGGGCAAAGTGATTTGGCTCATGCCCCTTACATGCTTTAGTGATAATATATTTAGAATAAATTTTTATTGATATATTTAAAGATATTACTTAAATTTCTCCCTGTATGCCTCTCCTTTCTCTCAACTTAGTAGGAAAAGCATCAGTGAGTGATAATGGTGGAAGGGAAGGAATAAGAATTTATATGGTGTTACACTCAGTGGGGTATAGACATCTAGAGTAAAAAGGAGAGAAGGGGGACAGGGGGAAGGGTGGGGATGTGAGTGATGGAGGACAGGATGGATCATGGGGGAGAGTGGTCAGATAGAACACATTTTCTTTTTTACTTCCTGTAAGGGGCTGGAATTGGGTGGCCTGTCCGGGACCACAAGGTGGGGTGGTTGCTGGGCCTTAGGGCTCAGGGCCTCTCGGCCCCAGGGCCGGTGATCAGTCTGCTGAGCCACTCAGCTACCTGACAGCACATTTTAGAAGAGGGACAGAGTGAAAGGAGAGAGAAAATATAATATATGGTAATGGGGAGGTGTGAATGGAGGAAGTTGCAATCAGCAACAGCAATGGTGAAAAAATATGGAAATAGCTTTTGGGATGGACTTATCCTAAAGAATATGATCCACCCGCAACAAAGCTGGTGGTGTTGGAACACAGACTGAAGAACATTTCTTTTCTCTTTCCTTTACTTTATTTCTCATGAGGGTCTATATTCTTTGGGGGGGAGGGGTTATGTTTACTCTTTTTTAAAAATTTATTTTTATTAAAGATATCATTTGAGTTTTACAATTTTCCCCCAATCTTGCTTCCCTCCCCCCACCCCACCCCACAGATAGCACTCTGTCAGTCTTGACTTTGTTCCCATGTTGTACCTTGATCCAAATTGGGTGTGAATGTTTACTCTTAAACAAGAACATTTTAGTAATTATAAAAACAGCATTTGTACAAAAATTAAAATTAATTAATTAAATTTAAATAAAAAGAATTTATATGGTGTCTACTATGGACCAGGCAAATGCCTTGCAAATATCTTTTTCAAATATTATATAGTAGCACAATAGTAACCGAAATATATAACACTTTCAAGTTTACAAAATACTTTTTTTTTATCGCTTATTCATTCATTCATTCATTATTTATTAACAGCTCACCATGTGCTAGTGGAATACAGAGACAAAAATCATATAGTCTCAAGGAACTTATATTCTATTGGTAGGAAACAATGTGAACACATGCAATATACAGAGAGAGATAGAGAGATAGATAGACCTGCCAATGACTTTAATCGAAGACCACTCATTGAAAAATTAGCCTTCAAATCCAATTCTTTTGACTTCTAATCTCCACAATGAGGCCAGAGACATGGAAACCCAATAAGAGAACAAAATCATGGTAGTAGAGTTGGCCTTATTCACATATTTTGCTGATTGGTCAAAGAATAATTAGAGTCATCTGCATGGGTCACTTAACCTTGATTGCCTCGAGTCCAGGGTTATCTCCAGTCTTCCTGATCCATAACTGGCTACTGGAACCATATGGCTCCGGAGGAGAAAGTGAGACTGGTGACTTAGCACAGCATTCCCTCACTCAAATCCAATTCCTGTGCATGGCTTGGCATCACCTCCCTGATAACATGATCTTCTTTGAAAATGAAGGACAAAATCATCTTACCTACAAGTACCATCTCCCTGACCTCCTGCAACTCTACAATGTTGGTTTCTTCTCAGTTGCTTTGTCTGTAAACTGGGATGGTTGATTCAGGGACCTTTAGGGTCTAACTCTATCACCCATTTCAACTAGGTGAAAATGAGGTAGTTTTAGGTGGCAGAGTGAAGAGAGAACTTGACTTGTGGTAGGAAGATTTCACTTCAAATCCTGTCTCATACATTTCTTGGTTAAGTGACCCTGGATATGTCCTCTAATCTCTCCCAGCCTCAACTTCTTTATCTGTAAAATGGGGATTTGAGTATCAAAGAAGATAACATATAAAGTGCTTTGTAAACTTTAAAACATGATATACATGCTAGCTATTATTATTTCATCTAAGTCTTTTTATTTGAACTCAATTGCTCATGAGGTTTAGGTCTGCATGGAGAAAGTGCAAATGCATTTGAAAACAAGACAATTGCTACCAGGTGCCTACTCTTATCTTTTTAGAGGCCTACCAGACTCTACTTGGGTTGTAAGAGTGGCTAGGTAAGTAGGGGACTGCATCCTTCACTGGCAACTTCTGAGTTTTTCAGTTCAAAAAGGGAAGGGGGACTCTATCTGAATTTTTTGCTTGAAGATCTGAGGAGGAAAAAAAATTGGTGTCATCATTTTCCAAAAGCAATTTTAATGCTACTATTCTTAAATTTGCATTTCCTATTTTAATATCTTGCTCAGTAGTTAGCTGATTTTATTTGCAATAATATTTGTCCCAAGGAACACATTGCTATTTCTTAGCAAAGCAATGAAAACTGTAAAATATTTATGGACAAAATCTCATAAAAGTTAATTGTTGCTTCCTTACGTCTTCAGGCCTCATGAAAAAAAAATCTTACTTATTTAAAATCTCCCTCATGAAGGGCTCATAAGAGGGTCAAGGAGCAGCCTTTAGAGATGGGAAGACAGCAGATTGTTTAGGATGACCAGACTAACTTTTCAAGGTCAAATGCAGTATTTGGGGAGAAACTTGAAAGCGTTACAAGCATTATTCCAGTGGAGGGACCCAGTTTGACATTCTCATTGACCACTTATGATGCTTATGTCTATCATCCATGTCTTGGAACTTGGTAAAAAATATAAATTACAAGATAGAATTTTGAAATATTAGGTAGATGGTACAAGATGAATGATGGGTACTATATATTTCAACATACGCAGAGTTAAATTTTTCAGAAAAACTAATCGAAAAGCATTTGGTCATAGTGTTACATTGAAAGATGACTATTCAGAGTTGCTGAAATGGTAAAAGTCTTTGACTCAGAATCTTGTGAGCTCCATATAATCTCAATGACAATATTTTTTTCTTCATTTCCAACCATTGAATGAAAACCAGAGTTTTCATTGAGGGAGGAAATGATGTGGTTTTCCTCATAAGGCCTGAGACCCTATTTCAGATAGTTAAAGGCTCACAGATTTAGAACATGAAGGGAACTGGTTTAACTGCCTGGAAAAGGGAGGTATCAGAAGCAGGATCTGAATCCAGATTCTCTTAGCTTTCAAGTTAACATTATTTTCACTGCCTAGATTCCTCCCCCTCCCCCTCCCTTTCCCTCCTCCCTCTCCTTCTCTCTCCTCCTAGTTCTCTTTTTCCCTTTTCCTCTCCCTCTTTTTCTCTCTGTCTCCCCTTTCCCTTCTCCATCCTTTCCTCCTTCTTCTTTGTCTCTCTCTCTCTCTCTCTTCCCCAGTTCCCCCCACCTCTTTCCCTCCCTCAGTCTCTCTCTCTCTCTCTCTCTCTCTCTCTCTCTCTGCCTTGGTTTCTGCCTCCTCTGTCTCTATCTCCCTGTCTCTGTCTCTGTCTCTCTCTCTCTCTGTCTTGGACTTGTCTTACTCTCCTTGTTACATATATGAATGGGATCACAGATCCATTGGATTGTTAACATAGGGCTCTTTACTTCCTGAAATTTAGAAGATATTTTTACTTCCTTAATTAGAATATATTTTTCTTCTGTTAAACACAATTATTCATGTATAATCTATATCAGATTGTTTGCTGCCATAGGGAAGGGGAAGGGAAGGGAAGGAGGTAGAAAAATATGGAACACCAAAACTTGCAAAAGGCTGAATGTTGAAAATTATCTTTGAAGGTAACTGGAAAAAATAAAAAATAATTAAAAAAATACATTTTTCAACCTCATTATTAAAGAGCTATCATGTAATAAAAGAAGCTATGTCTCTTCTAATAAGTATGATTCATAATCTATACAACATAATGAAAGGGTGAAGAAAACATATATATTTGTTAGTTTTAAGAGAAAAGAATTCGGATTACTTACCTTTCAATTCCTTTCCTTTTGAGGGAGCCATATTTTCGTTTGGTTGGAGGAAAACTCCTAGGCTGCCATCCTTTCCTAGGAGCAGTTTTAAAGGATTCAGAAAAATGCTTCTGGAATGGATACATTGCTACTGAAATCACTTCATTTAAGACACACTAGCTTTCTGAAACTGATATTATATATATATTTTTTAGCAGAGGGATGGAGAAACCCATTCCATCTTCTGACTTGTCTTTGTCTAAACAGTTTAGGAATTTCATAGACTCTCCTCTGGTTCCCTTGTAAGTGCTGCACACTTTATTTCTGGGGAGGGACTGTATTTGGCATTCCCACTGGGTGCTACTGATGCATTTGTTAGAGACATGGGACATTCCTTGGTTCCTTTCTAAGCATGTGTTGTAAATTTTTCCACAAATGAAGGTAGAAAAATGGTGACCTCTGTCCCATGGTTTTTAATTTATTTTCATTTAGATAAATATTAAAATAATTGTAGAAATTAGTAATTTCTTATCATTCTACCTGAATAATAATTTAGATATTTAAGTCCTTGAAGTTAAATGAACTATAAATTTCAGTGATGGGAGTCAGAGAGGCCTTTCTGTTGACTAAAACACATAGTTTTGTTGCTGATGAAAATACATAGTAAAGATAGGAATGTGAGTTTGGTATGTGGAGGACATACGACTTTACAGTTTCACGATGGTGAACATGCATGGGCTCTCAATAATGGACAATAGTCTTGCACATTCCCAGTTGCCAAGGGCATGAAGCAGGGCTACTGTGTTCTTGCTCCTATGACTTTTAGCATGATGTTTTCAGTGATTTTGTCAGATATCTTCAATGAGGATGAAAATGGCATCAAGGTCACTGATGGCAAAGACTAAAGTGGAGGGAGAGTTGATGTGTGGTTTTATAAATTTAATTTTTCCAATTACATACAATGGTTGTTTTTCCACATTCATCCATTTGCAAATTTATGAGTTTCACATTTTTCTACTGCTCTCTCTTCTCTCACCCCCTTCCCATGATGACAGTTGGGCAAAAGTTGTAAATGTACATTATAGTTGAACATACTTACATGGTAGTCATGTTGTGAAAGAGGAATTATAACTAAGGGGAAAGAAAAAGAAACATGAGAAAGGAAGGAAAACATAAAAGAAGTTTGAAAAAGTGAACAAATTATGCATTCAGATGTTTTTTCCACTGAATGTGAATGGTGTCCATAGCAGTTCTCTCAGGGATGGTCATGATCTCTGAATCACTAAGAGGAGCTTCATCTCTCATGGTTGATTGTCTCACAATATTGTTATTATGTGTACAATGTTCTCTTGGTTCTATTCACTTCACTCATTTATATAAATCTCTCCATGTTTCTCTAAAGTCAGTTTATAACTTTTTGCTTACAAATGATAGCACATTTAATGTAGCCTAATTTTGACCTAATAATTAACCCAAAGGAAACATAACTTCTCTACCAGTTGGATACAGCAAATGGAAATATTTTGAATATGGACATTCACTAACATTTGTGGTATACTTTTCAAGGTTAATGAGGTTGATGAACACATTGCCAGAGCTAATTCAATATTTGGGAAGTTTGGAAAGAGAAGTATTTTGGGGTTGCTTCCAAAATTGAAGATCCAGAGAGTCATTGAGCTGACCCCATTATTCTATACTTGTGAAACTTAGACGGTATACCAATGCCATACCAGAAAATATATTTTCTTCCATTTGAATTATTTTAGGAAGATTCTGAGGATCATCTGGCTAGATAAGGTAGCACACCCTGAGGGTCTTTCTTGAACTGAAGTCCCAAGTATTCAGACTCTACTACAGAGAGCAATTCCTTACCTAGCTGTGTGGCCTTGTGCAAGCCACTTAACCCCATCTGTCTTGCAAAATCCTAAAAAAACAAAACAAAACAGAGCAATTCCAATGGCCTGACCATGTTGTTTGAAAGTCAAACATTCTTTTGCCTTAAAAAAAGAATTTACATGGGGCAGCTAGGTGACACAGTGAATAGAGTACCACCCTTGGAGTCAGGAGGACTTGAGTTCAAATCTAATCTCAGACATTTAATAATTACCTAGCTGTGTGACCTTAGGCAAGTCACTTAACCCCGTTGCCTTAAATAAATAAAAAATCAAAACCAATTTAGAGAGAACTCCCACAGGGAAGGCACTCAAATAGTCTGATCTTCTCCCTCAATGCATGTGTCCCTTGGGTGCAATCCTAATTTGTGCTTACAAAGACATAGCTATTAGCCTTCCCCAAACATGTTCTTGCTCTTTCTGCAGAGTCCTCTAATGACACTACTCTGAGGATCATGCTTTGTAGTTGGTCTGTGATTACTGTCATCACAAGGTCACACCTGCCCTCAAACATATGTGTTTGTTTTAAGCTAATCTTTGTGATATCTCCCCATTTCTAGTTCACATTTCTTGAATCAATACTACTACCAAGGAAAATATTGAATATGACCACTAGGTGGAAGCAAACTCTTGGTTTTCTTTCCCCTTTATCCTCAATTTTCAATTATTTGTGACAATTTAAAAGGCAGGAATCCTATAAAAATAGATCATTATCCTGAATTCTGGTTCTGATATTCCCCCAAAAAGGGACTGATTCTTTCATTTGTGGAAAAGTCACAGGATTCAGAGATGTGGGGAAATGCTTTTTCCAGTTTGAATTCAAAAATTTTATGGAACAGAGGAAGTGATTAAAAAGTCTGGGAGACACAACAACCCTTGGAGTTGGAGTACACTGGATATAGGTTGAAGAAAGATGGATTTGCCTCCTGAAAATTCCTAGAGAAATTTCTTCTGTTTTGTTTAACATGAGGTAGTTTTGGTTTTTCTTTAGTTTTATTATAATAATAAGAAGAAGAATAAGAATTTATATAGGGATTTACATATTATAGATAACAAGTGAAATGTGTATGTATAATATGTGTTTAAATATACACACATGTGTGTATGTATGTTTGTAAAAGTTGATCTTCACACCTATCCTGGAAGGTAAGCATTATTATTATTATTATTTTATAGAGTACTGACTTTGGAGTCAGGAGTATGGGAGTTTGAATCCAACCTTAGACACTTACTACTTACTGGCTGAGTGACCTTGGGCAAGTCACTTAACTCTGACCGCCTTGAATTCAGTGCCATCTCCAGTTATCCTGACCCATCTCTGGCCTCTGAAGGAGAAAGTGAGACTGGGGACTTGGCACAATCCCCCCTCATTCAAATCTAATCCATGTGCTTGTCATAGTATCGCCTCCCTGATGTCCCGGTCTTCTTCCAGAACAAAGGACAAAACATCAGGCAGAGATAGGTTAAGTGATTTGCCCATAATAATCATTAATAATAATAATAATAATAATGATAATAATAATGCTTTTGTCCTTCATTTTTGAAGAAGATCATGGCATCAGGGAGGTGATACTCTGACAAACACATGACCTGGATTTGAGTGAGGGAGGCTGTGCTAAGTCACCAGCCTCACTTTCTCCTCCAGAGCCGTCTGGATCCAGTGACCAGATGTGAATCAGGATGAATGGAGATGGTCCTGGATGAGGCAGTCAGGGTTAAGGGACTTGCTCAAGATCACACAGTAGTAAGAGTCAAGTGTCTGAGGCCGGATTCAAACTCCTGTCCTGATATCAAGGTCAGTGTCCCCTGAGCCACCCAGCTACCTTTCCCAGCATCACTCAGCTATATAAGTGTCTGAGGTTAAATTTGAATTCAGATCATCTTAACTCAGCAATTGGCATTGGGCTCACATTTCACTTCTGATACTCATTGGTCCTAGAACCCTGGGCAAGCCGCTTAAGTTCTCTGAGCCTTAATTTTTTTCTTCTGCAAATTGGGGAATATAGAAAAATAGCTGTAGTCCCTATTTCATGGGGTGTAGTGGGGGTGAAATGAGAAGATAGCATTGTTATCCTCATTTTACAGATGAGAAAAGTGAGGCTTGGGGAAATTAAACCTCATGTCCATGGTTTCACACGTAGTAAATGTGAGAGACTGAAATCCAACCTCTCTCTCTTGATTTCACCACATCTAGCTGCTGATCTGATAATGGATGCAGAATTTAATGTGCTAGTTAAAAAATGCCAACTATTATATTATTATTGCTATGCTTTGGTCATGGAGATCTGGTCCATCAGGCAGCATCTAATCACCCCTACTAGGTTATAAGCACCATGAAGAAAGATATATTTTATATATTTTATTTTTGTATTAACTCAGGATTTGAGGAAAAAATACAGAGCAGGGTCTGTTACAAGTCTAACTACCTGTGGTAAGGAAGCATCAGATGATTTATGTTGTAGTTTTTCAGTAGGTTTAGTCACGTCTAACTCTGGGACTGCATTTGGAGTTTTCTGGGCAAGGCACAGGAGTGGTTTGTCATTTCCTTCTTCAGCTCATTTTACAGATGAGGGAACTGAGGCAACCAGGGTGAAGTGATTCACCCAGAGTCACATAGCTAGTAAAGGTCTGAGGTCAGATTTGAACTCGGGAACATGAGTTTTCCTGATACTAGACCCTTAGTAAGTTGCTTAGTAAATTGATGATAGGACTAGAAATTTAGAACAAGTTAGAAACTTAGAGTTCTCTAATTCACTTTTCTCATTTTGTAGATAAGAAAGTTGTAATCCAGTAAAGGGAAGTGACAAGTGAGTGGCTAATCTAGTTATAAGATCTTTATAGATTAAAAATCGGAAAGGACATTGAAAGTCATCCAGTCCCATCCCCTCATTTTTACAGATGAGAAAAATGAGATTGAAGGAATCTAAGTTACTTTTCTTTTTTTTAAATATTTATTTATTCTCATTTTGTACAAATGTTTTTATACATTAATAAAATATTCTTGTTTAAGAGTAAACAAAATACCCCCTCTCCCCCAAAAATATAGACTTGCTTGAGCGATAAAGTAAAGGGAGAGAAAAAATTAAAATTAAAATAAAAAAATTGTAATAATTGTAGGTATGGCCAGGTGGCACAATGGATGGAGCACCAGCCCTGGAGCCAGGAGCACCTGAGCCCATATCTGGCCCCATACACCCAACAATCACCCAGCCGTGTGACATGCAAGCCACCCCAACCCCATTGCCCTGCAAAAACCAAAAAAAAAAAGAAAAAAAAAGACCCCAAATAAAACAAAATAGTAATAATAGTAGGGGCAGTTGGGTGGCAGACAGAGCACTGGCCCTTGAGCCCGGAGCACCCGGGGCCAAATCCAGCCTCAGATACCCAACGGTCACCCTGCTATGTGGCTCCAGGCAGGCCACCCAGCCCCATTTGCCCTGCACCCCCCAAAATAATAATAATATTAATAATAATAATAATAATAATAAAGGTGCGTCAGTCTGTGTTGTTACTTTTCCAAAGTAAAGGTAAGAGTCAGTGGTGGGATTTGAAATCTTGTCTTCTAGCTCTAGATCAATAATTTTTCACCCTTTTTGTGACACGGACCCCTTTGGTGATTTCTTGAAATCCATGTATCTTTCTCCGAAGAATATTCTTTTGGAAACAAAATATAACATGAAAATTGTAAAGGAAACCATGAAAGTTTTGTTCAATCATTTCAGACTCCTCATGACTCCAGTGGAGATTTTCCTGGTAAAGACACTGAAATGTTTGCTCTTTACTTCTGTTCTTTATATGACTAAAGAAACTGAAGCAAATAGGATCAAGTGACTTATCCAGGATCACTTAGCTAGTAAATATTTGAGGCTAGATCTGAAATGAGGTCTTTCTTTTTTATTTTGTTTTTTTGCAAGTCAGTGGAGTTAAGTGAGTTGCCCAAGGTCACACAGTGAAGCATTAAGTGTGTCACATTTGAACTCAGGTCCTCCTGAGTTCAGGACTTGTGCTCTATGCACTGCACCACTTAGTTGCCCCCAATTTTTTTTTTTTTTTGGTGAGGTAATAGGATTAAGTAACTTGCCTAAGGTCACACAATGGTTAAGTATCAAGTGTCTGAGGCTGGATTTGAACTCAGGTCCTCCTGACTCTAGAGTCTGTGCTCTGTCACCTGCACCATCTAGTTACCCACAACCTCAGGTCGTTCTGACTCTGGACCTGGCTCTCTATCTGCTGTATCACCCAGGTACCCATGAAAATAGAAATGAAAATTTTTTTCTCCCATCCAAGTTCCTGGAGCCCCTGAAATCTGTTCTCAGCCCTCCCCCCCCCCCCCACATTACGAGTCCTCGATTTAGAGAAAATGAATTCTCTTTCCACCATCTTTCCAACTACTGAGATGGGGTCATCTGGATTTGACCCAGAGTTTCACCATTTGATTGAACAGTGAGCCCACTCGGTACCAGCTCCCTTTAATTGGCTTGCAAAAAGCCAGAGATGCAAAGCAGAGATCAGATTTCTATAGGAGCAACACCTGTTGCCAACACAAGCTTCCCTGGCAGCCAACCAGCTTGGCTGCTAAGGATGGAAGCAGATCCATGACTTTGGGTCGGGAGAGTCATGGTGCTTTTTTTTTTAAATTGCTTTTGTGTAGATGTGTATTCTGGAAAAATGGTCGATAAATTAAATTTAGAAAAATCTAATCATCTGATTGCTACCTTGGAGGGATTTTCCTTTTAAACCAAACTCTCCTCTAAAGTAAAGAAGGGTCCCATCATCTCCTGAGAATTTCCCAGAATCCATGTTTGCCAAAAGTTCCTGAGGAAACACTAGGCAAAGGAGACTTTGCAGGAATCGGTTGGTCACTTTGTCCTGTTCACTGTAACAACACAAATCCCTGCATTGTTTGCTTTTCTCTCTTTCTCTCTTGAGAAATGAGGGTGTCATTTTTCAAGAAACAGTCAGAGATGACTTTGCAAATACTGTATTATGGCCAAGTTTACAGAGAGCACCTAGAAACCAGAATGTTTCCCATGGAAACAATTTCATAAGCTCCCACAGGAGAGGATATCACTTGCTGGGAGTCAGTTCAGAACCCAGGGTTGCTCCTGGAGAAGAAACCATCCCTAAAATGATGACCATTGCCTATTTTCTATTTTTATTACTTGCTGTCCCAGGTTAGTATCTATAACTTTGTTTTCTGATTTTTGATGCCTTTGGAATAATTTTAAATCCAATTGGTTCAAGTTTTTTGTAAAATTGGTAGAATTGATTTAGAAAATTACTTTCAAGTGTTCATCTCTGAATTGACAGAATTTTAAAAAAGATGTGGAAAAAATGGTTTTGATTCATTAACTTGAAATTTTTAATGACATGGGGGGGGTCTCTCAGCAAACCGAAAAATCAGTCAGCCTCCTGTTTTTCTGCATAGTTAAGCAATTCCTTTGATACTTTTTTTTTTACTGAATTGACTGAATTATTCCTTTGGCATCATTTAGCCTACAGTATAGGGTTAAAATAAGAGAGTAATTTTAAGAAATAAAAAAGTTTGGGAAGAGTATGCTATTATCAATTCCAAGTGATTTGATTCAATTTTCTTCAAAGTATTGTGTTAGGCACTGGAAAGGCAGATAGTGAAGAATCTAAAATAGTTTCTGCCCTTAAGGAGCTTATGTTCTACTTGGTTGAACATTTAAATGTCTAAGACAGTTAAAATCAAATCATCATTGACCATATTGTAAAAAATATTAAACAAAAATTCCAAATATTTTCTTAAACTTATTTGAAGAAATCATTAACATATTTTGTCATGAAACAACATATAAATACTTTCCAGCAAACATTCAAATACCAGTTAAGCAAATCCAATGAACAATACATGTTGATTTAATTTTCATTTATTTATTTTAGTTTATGGATTGCTAAAAAGAAAGGAAGGATGTAACCTTTAACTTTTCCCTCAAGTACTGGCTTCCTTGTATTTGGTTTCAGTTTTGTGGTCATGGTTTTCTTGTCTGTGCCACTCTATTGTGGGTCATGGTGGAAGCTGGAATAGGCCCTGAATTCCATTCTTTGTTCCCCCACTTCCCTGAAGGGCTGGGGTCGAGCTGATTCCTCTCCAGGTCTTTCCTGACTCTTCCCTGTGAGGTGGTATAGGGGGTGAGCTTTTCTTGTTCTTCGTTTCCTCACGCCCTTTTCTCTCCAGAAAGTTAATCAGCCACATCTTGTTACAGGAATTAGCTCACTTTACAGCCTAAGAGCAGTAGAACAGCCTTCAGGGCCATGTGATAGTTTATGAAGTTTATAGCAGATGAAAATTAATAATAAAATTCCTATAACCCCATTAGGAAAATCTGCAACATTCAATCAATATTTGTTTAGCTCTAGTTAATCCCTGGCCTCATTATATTTGAGGAAAAAATAAGTATGGAACAAATGTTTAGGGAAAATTAGTAAGTGCGGTATTTTGGCAATAGCAGCAGCAGTGGCGGTGGGAGAAGGAAAAATGAGAAAGGAGAAGGAGAAAAGGAGAAGAAGGAGAAAAAGAAGAACAAAGAGAAGGAAAAGAAGGAGGAGGAGGAGAAGAAGGAGAAGGAGGAGGAGGAGGAGAAGTAGAAGGAGGAGGAGGAGAAGAAGAAGGAGGAGGAGGAGAAGGAGAAGGAGGAGGAGGAGAAGGAGAAGGAGGAGGAGGAGGAGAAGAAGGAGGAGGAGGAGGAGAAGAAAGAAAGAAGAAAGAAGAAAGGAAGGGAGAAGAAGGAAATGGAGAAGAAGGAAGATGACAAAGTGTTTTACTTGGACTCAGGAAGATATCTATATTCCTGAGTTCAAATCCAGTCTTAGAAATTTACTAGCTGTCTGACCTAGAAAAATCATTTAAGGGCAGCTAGGTGGCATAGTGGATAAAGCACTGGCCTTGGAGTCAGGGGTACCCGGGTTCAAATCCGGTCTCAGACACTTAATAATTACCTAGCTGTGTGGCCTTGGGCAAGCACTTAACCCCGTTTGCCTTGCCAAAGAAACCTAAAAAAAAAAAAAAAGAAGAAAAATCATTTAATCCTGTTGTTTGCCTTAATTTCCAGTTACTGGAATTTCTCCTCCCTCCCCCTCCTCCTCCTCCTCCTCCTCTTCCTCCTTCTTCTCTGTTTTCTTTGCCAAGAAAAGTCCAAATAGATTCACAGAGAATTGGATATGACTAAAATGACTGAAAAATAACATTAAAGGACTATTGAGGTATAGAGAGAGGAAGGTGAGGGAAGGAGGTAAATGAGGGAAGGAGCAGATTTTTTTGGGGGGAAGTTTGCTCAGATCTTGAAGAAGTGAGTATAACTAATAGCTTCGGTCTCAGTTTTCTTTCAGGAGTCAATGACTTGCCTCAGTTTCTTCTCTGCTGTCATTCTGCCCTTATCCCTGTTTTCCTACGTGCTTTTTAAAAAAATTCTTTCTCACTCTTCTCATATCCTGGAGAGTATCCCTACAGCTGCTGTGGTTCAGCTCTTGTGGTTTTTTTTTTTTTTTTTGCTAGGCAGTACAGTTAAATGATTTGCCCAAGGCCACACAGCTAGGTAATTATTAAGTGTATGAGGTTGGATTTGAACTCAGGTCCTCCTGACTCCAGGGCTTGTGCTATATCCACTGTACCACCTAGCCACCCTGTGTAAGGTTGTTTTTGCTGGGCATGTCATACCAGGTGTGTATGCAGTATGGTATATAGTTTTTAGTGTGTTCATTCTGGACATGCCTGGTCAATGCTTGCCAATGCTGGAATGGCCCTTTATATCTATCCATCCATCCATCCATCTATCAATGTGTATTTATGTATATATTATACATATTCATCTACACAGTTTAATTCTGAACTTCCCAGAAGCTTCCCTATTTTCCTTTGAACTCTTCATATGTACCATTCCTCATGGGATCATGTTATTCCATTACATTCTCTTACCAGAGTTCATCCAACCAGTCCCCAAACTTTGGACACATCCTATTTCCAGTTTTTTAGTGTTACAAATAAAGCTGATCTGAATATTTTGAAATACATGTATTCCCCTCCCCCCCTTACTGTCATATTTAACTCCTTGGAGTATAAATCTCATGGAGTATGAAATGGGTAGCAGAATTCTAGCTTTTTTCCCCCAGATGAATCACTTTACAATTCTTTTGGCAGTGAATTTCCTTGTCTATTTTTGGGAGGAACTAAACCATTGCTCTAATTTGATCTGCTCCTGTTTACCGATTATATGAATTTATTCTTTCAGCAAAATAATAGTATGTAAAGTTATCTGGGCATTCAGCCCAGATATTTTAATAAAACCTTTACTGTACACACCTGAGACAACCTACCACCTTGTCCAATTAAATATCATCTCTGTCATTCTACAGAGCAACTGGCTATCTTTCATGCCCTGACTTTGGTTCCTTGCCCCCCCTCCCCAATTTTTGTGTATGGTACTGCTGGGTTTCTCTCATTCCTTTGATTTGGCTTCACTAATATAATTAGACAAAGTGTAAAGTCTAGAACAAAACAAACTTTGTGGGAAAGGTATAATAGGAACACTGAGTTTATTTGTTCAGAAAAAAATCAACTTATTTTTGGAGAATCTTATTATGTTTGAGGTAATTGGACTGTTATGTTCTCTTACTGAAATATCAAGGTATTCCCAAGTTTCTCAGCTCATAAGAATGCATTTGAGAAGACCTAACCAGATTCTTTTGTACAGTCTTGACAGCTAAGAGATTTTCATCAAAGACAGAGAAAAGTCACAATTATTGTGGAATAACTCTAATGGGATGGGAGGAGGGAAGGGAAGGAAACTTTGAACTAGAGTGCAGTATGAATTACAATGGCATTTTGAAATATGAAGAGCCCTAGGGGGGGCAAGGGGAGTCATTTTTTCTAGCCTTTTATTTTATAGGTAAGCAAACTTAGTCCCAGAGAAGTCAAATTGTATTGCTTTAAAACACGTTAAATTTACTGTAGTTTGATATTGAGACGGTGACAGTGCTCTCAGAGTCATTCAGCTATGAATGTTTTGGATTCTTGGATAGGGCTGACTGGAGGCTTCTGAGACTGCTTTGTGGAGATTTCTGGGAGAAAAACACTGGTCAAGAAGGAGACAGATCAATATTGAAGAGTTCAGATTTTCTCCTCCACAATGACCCCCGTCGTCTTCTCTGAATTGAGCACAAATCCACAGGCCAGGATACATACTTGACATTGGGAAGTTTACATGGCCCCAGATGAAGACAGACTCGGAACTCTCCAACTCTTGATCTGACATCCCTTGTTTTGGGGAGGAGGATGGAGGTGGGACTGTTTCTCTCAGAATCTAAAAAGCAATCTCAGAAGCCTTCACATTCCTTCTCAGGAATTCCCCTTCTAAAACATCTGGAGCTGGTTGTGGCCAAACAGGGTTATAATACATCACATTTAAACATTTTGCAAGTAGATTCTATTGGATTTTTTTATTTTTATTTTTTTTAGTTTTTGCAAGGCAAATGGGGTTAAGTGGTTTGCCCAAGGTCACACAGCTAGGTAATTAGTAAGTGTCTGAGGCTGGATTTGAACCCAGGTACTCCTGACTCCAGGGCTGGTGCTTTAATCCACTACAGCCACCTAGCCGCCCCTGGATCGTTTTTAATGAATAGATAACACCTGTTTATAATCAGCACCTGCTTTCAAATGGATATAGCTCATAAAGTGATTATAAATATTTGTTTCCTCAGGTAAAATGTGAGCTCTTTGGGAGGGAGAAAGAATTACTTTTTATTTTGCCTTTGCAACCTTATTACCTAACAGCTTTGTGAATAGTAGGTATTTAAATCATCCTTTCTGACTAGAATTAAATTGAGTAGCCATCTCTGCATCTTGGTGCTTTCACTCTGGTCATCATCAGTCATCTACCCTCAACCTCAGCCTTGGATTCTGCCCTTGATATTCTGCCTTCTGACAGGTGAGCTTTCACCTTATCTTGCCCACAACCAGGTCTCTACACCATTTTCTGGCCATTTCCAAACCATGTTGCCTCCCTGATTCCCCTTCTAGCATCTTTTTAATTGTCTTACCTCACCTGGAATGTAAATTTCTTTTTTTTATTTTTATAAAGATTTTATTTGAGTTTTACCATTTTCCTTCCCCCTAATCTTACTTCCCTCCCCCCACTCCTCACAGAAGGCAATTTGTCAGTCTTTACATTGTTTCCATGGTACACATTGATCCAAATTAAATGTGATGAGAGAAACCATATCCTTAAGGAAGAAACACAAAGTATAAGAGATCAGACAATAAGATATCAGTTTTTTTCTAAATTAAAAGTAATAGTCTTTGGTGTTTGTTCAAACTCCACAATTCTTTCTCTGGATACAGATGGTATTCTCCACTGCAGATAGTCCCTGATTGTTGCACTGATGGAACAAGCAAGTCCTTCAAGGTTGAACATCACCCCCATGTTGCTGTTAGGGTGTACAGTGTTTTTTTCTGGTTCTGTTCATCTCACTCAGCATCAGTTCATGCAAATCCCTCCAGGCTTCCCTGAATTCCCATCCCTCCTGGTTTCTAATAGAACAATAGTGTTCCATGACATACATAGAGCACAGCATATTAAGCCATTCCCCAATTGAAGGACATTTACTTGATTTCCAGTTCTTTGCCACCACAAACAGGGCTGCTATGAATATTTTTGTACAAGTAATGTTTTTAACCCTTTTTCATCATCTCTTCAAGGTATAGGCCCAGTAATGGTATTGCTGGGTCAAAGGGTATGCACATTTTTTTGACCCTTTGGTCATAGTTCCAGACTGCTCTCCAGAAAGGCTGGATGAGTTCACAGCTCCACCAACAATGTATTAGTGTCCCAGATTTCCCACATCCCTTCCAACATTGATCATTGTCCTTTCTGGTCCTATTGGCCAGTCTGAGGGGTGTGAGGTGGTACCTCAGAGAAACTTTAATTTGCATGGAATGTAAATTTCTTTAAGGTAGAGATCATTTTACTAGTATTTCTATCCACAAATGATTAACATTGTGCTGAGCACAAAGTAAGAGCTTAATTCTCTCTCTTTCTCTCTCTCTCTCTCTCTCTCTCTCTCTCTCTCTCTCTCCTTTCTACCCTTCTTTTCCATAGTCCTATTCCATCATATCATTTTGACTTTAGTTTTTCCTGGGCATAGATAAGGTGAGATAATGTATGTAAAGTGATTTATAAACCTTGAATATCTATAAAATATTAGTAATTACTCTGTTGCTGCTAAGCCAGTTTTAGTCATTTATGACTATGATGCCATTTGGTGTTTTCTTGGCAAAGATACTGAAGTAGTGTTCCATTTCCTTCTCCTGTTTATTTTACAAATATAATAATAATAATTATTATTATTAGTCTTATAGAATGATGATGAATTACTGAATTAATGAGGAGAAATTGATATTAAAAGAGTATTATTTACACTGCTCAGTTTTATATGTACCATAAGTGATAATGAGTATGAAGCACATAGAGAAGAGACTTAAAAGAACTCTTGTGGAGAAGCAGAAAAATGATATATCCAAAAGATATAATGATGTAAAAGGGGGAAAAATCAAGTCCAGTGGATCCCTCTTACCTCCAAGATAAATTGCAAAATTCTATTTGGCTTTTAAAACCCCTCCACAACTTGGCCCCTTCCTACTTTCCAGTCTTCTTAACATTCTCTGCCATCCAATGATAGTGACTTCCTTGCTTTTCCTCAATAAACACATTCCATCTCCAGATTTTGTTCATTTTCACTGTCTATCCCCCATGTCTGATGCTCTCTCCCTTTTCATCTCTACCTTCTGACTTCCTTGGCTTTTTATAGTTCAATCTTCTAACAGGAAGTCTTTCTCCTCTCAATGCCTTCCCTCTTTGTTAACTTCAATTTATTTTACATATATCTTTTTTGTAAGTTATGTTCTCATTAGACTGTGAGTTCCTGGAAATCAAGGCCTGAATCCATAGTTGCTTAGCACAATGACCATCATATAGTAGATTCTTTTTTTTTTTTTTGCAAGGCAATGGGGTTAAGTGACTTGCCCAAGGCCACACAGCTAGATAATTATTATTGTCTGAGGCCAGATTTGAACCCAGGTACTCCTGATTCCAGGGCTGGTGCTCTATCCACTGTGCCACCTAGCTGACCCCTACTATATGTAGATTCTTCATAAATTCAAAGAACATCCATAACACAAGTGGACTACTGTGAAATGATTAATAACCAAGTTTGACCTCAAAGAAGAGATTTGAGAAGGTACTGCTTTATATTTTTTGCATGTGTATGTAGGCAGCTAAGTATATTAAAGTAATACTATCTAGCACTTATATAGTGCTTTAGGGTTTGCAAAACACTTTTTAAAATCTTATCTCATTTTTATGTATCCTCAAACTACTCCCTATTTTGGACTTAAAGTAATGTCTTTAGTCCTAGAATTATAATGTTGTATGAAAATATTACATTCACCCTTAGCCATATCTTCTATGATTTTATACCCTTTGATGACATTCTATTACCCTTTAGCTTGTCAGAATGAAATCCCAACTTCATATCATATTCCTAAATGCAAAGGAGAAAAAGAGAGCCAGGAAAGGAAAGGAACGGAAACAACACTTACTATATACACTAAGCATTTTTCTAAGTCCTTTGCAGAATCTCATTTCATCCCCAGAATTACCCTGGTAGGTAGGTTGCCATTTATTATGCCCATTTTACAGTTGAGGAAACGGAGGCAGCAGAGGCTAAGAGATGTGCCCAGGATCATGCAGCTAGTAAGAGTTATGGGGTCATATTTGAACTCTGATCTTCCTCACTCCAGCTATGAATTTGTCCAGTGTGTTACCTAGCTGATGTTAAGCTATGGAATATTTCATATAATGGTCTACCTTAGTTGATGCCTGTGTTGGCTTTTTCCCCCCTCTTTGTTGGTCTTTGACATAAGAGAGGGATCTTTAGAATGGGGAGGATGAAGAAGCATCTTAGGAAATGAAAGTGATTCAAAAGCAAAAACTTTCCAAAAAAGTTTTAAAAGGAAAAGAAAATGAAACTTCACTTTTGCCAGATGTGGGGACTCTGTGGATAACAACAAATATATTAGTATATGACATTTACAGGCAAGTTCGGTTGGGTTTGTTAGTTTTGTTGCATTGCTTTTTATCTTTTATAAAATTCTGTGAAGTCTAGTTCTCAAGAGGAGAAGATAGAAAGGAGATGTAGAAAAATATGAAGGTAATCTAAAACCATAGCATCTCAATGAATTAAAAAAAGAAGGAAAATGAACCTCCCTTTTTTGCAGAGATAATGGTCCCTTTACAGTATATTGTTTTCTTTTCTTTTTCTTTTCTTTTTTTTTTTAGTTTTTGCTAGGCAATGGGGTTAAGTGGCTTGCCCAAGGCCACACAGCTAGGTAATTATTGTCTGAGATTGGATTTGAACTCAGGTCCTCCTGACTGCAGGGCCGGTGCTCTATCCACTGCACCACCTAGCTGCCCTGTATAGTATATTGTTTTAATTGATGGTCTCAGGATAATGGTTTGCTTTACTGAACTGCTTTTCTCTTTATTTTTTTATTCCACAAAGTATAGCTTTCTGGGGCGGGAGGGCAGGGACATGTTTGGAAATGGAAAATATGGGATACAAGAACAAAAATGATTCATCTTTAAAAAACAATACCCAGTTTCTCAAATGCCACCCAACCTCAAGCTTCTATTAAATTTTGAGCCTAGGTCATTCTCCATTTGAAGTAGCTGTCCATGGTATAGGTACAAATGACCCAAATCCATAATCTGTCCACATCAAAGTTTGGCAATAAGCATTCTTCATCCCTCCAATTTGAAAGAGGAGAGAAAAGAGCTTGGTGATACTAAGGCATCTCCTGTCATAGCATTCTTGCCTGCCTTGTGCTGTAGAGGTTTAGAACACCAGGCTTCCTCTATTCCCTCTTAAGCCTCTTGACTTCAATAACTAGGGAGTACAACTATGGATAACCTTTGACTTTAACAATGTGACAACTCATCTTTATATGGAACTTTTAAGTTTTACAAAAGCCATTCTTAACTGGCCCTGTTACCAATTACAGTATTTCTAAGTCAGGCAGGCAGATCTAATATCTTATTCTATTATGACCTTTAAAGTTTTTTTCGTTCTAAATCTCATGACCCTGAGCTTATCCTCTGGTTTCTAATATTCCTTTATTTCTTTTCTTTCCTTTTTTTTAAAACCACACCTCCTTTTTGTTCACTCAAGGTGAGTAGCATTGTCTCCTAGAAATCTTATCACATCATAAACTCAGCTGGGAATCTAATTAACACTAAGGTATAAGTGGCTTATAAAGTTTACCATGATGAGTCAGCCCACAGAGTCTGTCTGTCTGAGGTGAAAGGGAGTTTAGTGATTATCTCATGCAAACTCATCTGAAATTATGTGATTACAGAAGTTAAGTGATTTGCCCAAGGTCACAGAATTATTCAATTTTTTGACCAAACCAAGGCACTTTCCAATATGTGTAGTTGTCTCCCTATTAATTGACTCTTGGTTGAAGAAGAAAATAAATGCTGGGCACAGTGGTATCTCTCTATAGTCTCTATTGTTCAGAAGGATGAGGTTAGTAGATTACTTGGGTACAGGAGTTCTGTGCTGCGTTAAAATCAATCTGGTGCCAGCATTTTAATTGGCATTCTAAGAATGAAGGGACTCTGGCTGCTTAAGAAAAGACTAATCAATTCAGGACAACAGCTTATATTCATCCATATATATATATATATATATATATATACATATATACATATATATACATACATACATACATACATACATATGAAATGAGGAATTGGTCAATGAGGCTAGTCTCTATGAGAATGCCCTGTTGATGTAATTTTCTCAGTGAAATAGCTGAAGAACCTATTTCTGGAACAATCATGAATCCAGAAGTTTCCCTGGTTCCAGGACCAACTCTCCATCTACTATGTTATGCTTTTACTGGAGCCTTAGTGAAGATTATGCCTAGAATTAATAATACAAGCAAGTATATGAAGATATGATTCACATGAGCATTTTGGCTTAGTGGATAGAGATAAGCATGGATTTTGAGTCAGGAAGAGACAGTTTCAGATCCTGCCTTTGATAACAACTGTGTTGTCATGAGCAACAATGGAACTCTGACTTTTCCACAAAAGCTCTTGTTTCACTTAGATAAGAACATTCAAATAAGACACTTTAACAACCTTAACATCACATTTCAGAATTCTAACTCACTTTTGCTTCTCCTACTAAGATGAGAGGATGACAATGTTACCTGTGTTGCCTTGGAATCATGGATAAATCCTGTTTTGTGTTGAAGGTAATAAGATAGAGTGTTTTCCATTGATGATGCTTATTTATTCAGTGATCAACAAAGGATTCTTTCTTTAATGTGCACTAGAGGAGTAGTGGCAGAAGTGGGGATGAGGTCCCTATCTTGTTTGTTGTGGGTCAGAGCAAGGAATCAGAATATTTTCCACTGACTACAATTAAGGTTCTGCCATTAACTAGGATCATGGGATCATACATTTAGAACCAGAAGGGAAATCATAGGTCATCCAATGCAATCCAACATCCTCATTTTACAGTTAAGGAAACTGAGATCCTTGGTGGTTTGGTGACTTGCCCTTAAGTCATACAAGCAGTGAGTAGCAAAGCTAGGATTTGAACCCAGGTCCTCTGATTTCAAATTCAGTTCACTTTCTACTTCTCAACAGCTAGGAGGCTGCAATAGCACACTATCTGACACTTTTTGTAGGTGCTTAATTCATATTTGTTGACTCTTTGGCTGACTTCAATTGGTACCGATTGCTATATTTAAAATAGAAGCAAATTGGATCATAGGATGTACATCAATTTAATGAAGAACTATAATCTATTCTTATAGGAAATGTAGGACTCTTGTTTTAAACCTCAATTCATCATAGATCTTATTAGATCTGATGTATGAAATGGGAATGAATAATAGCTCTCCAAATGACATCGCTTCATACCACTTACATCTAACCCTTGAGGGTTAGGAAATTATTCAATGTTTAAAGTTCGAATGTAGTCAAAGACCAAAGTTGAGCTGAGTTGGCCCACATTGTCTTTTTTGTCTTTGTCTCTGTTTCTCCCTCTTTTTGTTTCTATTTCTCTTTTTCCTTCTCTCCCTCCCTTCTTGCCTTTCCTTTCTTTGTTTCTATGTATATTTAGGTTTTACCTTTCCTTTATGGTAAAAATCAAAACTCTGGCATAGTTGGAACCATCAAACTTTCCAAAGAAAAATAGGAAGGGTCAGTTTACTGATCTGAGTTTATTTTAATATCCTCCTTTTGCAGATTAAAAAATTTGTGGGACATAAGTATCTGAAAAGATTTTGATGTTTCAAAAAATCTCAGTCCCTCTGACTTGGAAGGGACCTCTGAGATTATCTACTCCATTCCCTTCTCTGCTTTTGTCAATAGACAGTCTGTAATCTCTGCTTGAATATCTCCAGGAGAGGCATTTCATTACTCCCCAAATTATTCCATTCTACTTTGTTCCTGGAGCTGTACAGACTCTTAGAGCTGGATGACAGTTCAGTTTTTTTCATTTATAGAACAGGATAATACTTTTATCTACCCCAGAGGGCTATGCTGAGGAGGGTGCTTTGTAAACTGTAAGGTATTCTATAAATTTGAATTCTTGTCATATAACACATGGTCTGTGTTTACATGTGTAATGGGGAAATTGACCACTGAGATAAATCTCAATGAACATCACAAACTGACATAATTTCCCACCTGGTAGAACTGGGGGGTCCTATATCCAGGAGAGTCCTGATGTGTAATGGAAATGCCTTGGAGATTGCAGCATGGATAGACAAAGACCAAGTATTCATGGATCAAGAAAATAACTACAGATTGAATGGGAAATTCTTTATAGGCTATAATTGTTGAGGTGGAGAGAAGAGATTCAAAAACTCTATCCTCAGCCTCTTTCTCTTGTGTGGTAGACTTTTCTTTGACATGATTATTCCCATTTGATGGTCTTTGGTGATAGAAAATGTTATGACAGGAAAAGCTTGAACCCTGTTGAGGCCAACATGTGACTTATGAGTATAGCCTTTGGTTCTTTGCCTTGGCAAAAAAGTTAGGTGAAATTATTTTGGAGGTGACAATGTTGTGAATCCCAGAGTCTGGGGGATTGACTTCATTATGGGTTTTGAATTCAGTCCAACTTTGAGGCTCCAAGTCCTGTGGTAGCTAAGAAGAGGATTCTTCCAGCAGGGGTGCTGCATTTAGATGAAAACCTGGGAACAATGCTAGGAAGAGACTGTTAGGTCTTAGTCTACCTCCCCAGAGACTAAGGTATTTATGGACCAGTATGTCTTAGAGATGTTGAGTTCTTGCTAGTGAGTAAAACCAAGAAAACATTGCAATCAATAACATTATTGTTTCAAGAGCAACTTTGAGTGAATAAGTAATTTTGGCTATTATAAATATTCAAATTAACTATAAAAGACATGAAGAAAGATGTTATCTGTATCTAGAGAAAGAACTGATAAAAAGTATGTTTAGAATATTTTATACACATATGTATGCAAAATATCCACACCCATATAATATAGATATATATGTATGTAAATATATACTTTTATCTGATGGTAGCCATGTCTAGGGCAGGGGAAGGAGGAGGGGGAAAAAGATAAAAAAGGAAATTTATATGATAATTTTATTATATATATTTAAAAGATATAGCAAGTTATATACAATGGTTTTGAAGTTTCATGTGCAATCATCTTTTTTATTTTAACATGTTATGGAAGTGCTTCTTTTATTCCATAAATTTAAAATAGAATGCATAAATGTGAAAAAAGAGGTCAGTATCCTTTTGTAAAAGTTAATGGATGTTAAAAGGTTATATGAAAACTGATGGGTAGCAAAGGCAGGGGCTGCACCAAGAATGGGGGCTTTGAGCTAATGATGTTAGAAAGAGTACAACGTCCTGAATCTGATTGTGTGTCACCTAAGATGAAGGAACAAATCCCAGGTCAGAGAACCAAAACAAGTATTCAAAGCCAGGTCACAGGTTGACTTGCTTAGTTTTTTGAGCTACCCAACCTTACAATGCCTTCAAATCTCTGGATTTTTCTTTATTTCACACGTATTTGTGAAATTCATCCTTCAAATCCAACTTAGGGTGTCTATTTATTCCTATTACATTTCATCTTATTAGATTCAGGGCATTGTTCATGACTGCTGGATCGTTTTTGGATCTTTACTCTTCTTGTAACATGTACAACACTAAGTTTTGAGATTGCAAATAGAAAAGCAGGAAGGTGCCCACTCTCAAGTAGTGTAATTTGGGGAGGCAACGTATATATAAAAGAGTTCAATTGTATAGAAAATGGAAAGGTCCAATGTTTGGAAGAACATGGGGTCAGGGAAGATGGCAAACTTGGAGATCTGGAGGATGTTGTAGCAGTGCAGATCATAAAGCCTGATGCTACCATATTACTAGGGAGAATGATGAGACTCAACCAAAAAATCTGAATGTCCATGTCTGGTTGTTTTGGGGTGGGGAGAGCTGGAAGGACTACAGAATTAGAATGGAATAGGTTACAGAGTGCAGGGAGGGGATGGCAAAAACAACTGCCACATGACTTATTCTGCTCCATTCTCCATGGTGGGGTCTGCGTGAGATTTGGGAATAAGGAAATATGGGCACCTTAACTTTATATCTGGAGTGATACAGGCAGATTTTATACAATTTGATATTAAGAACTTGTAAATATTATTTCAAGGGGTTATGGACCTCACATAAAGCAAAATTTAAAAACAATGTGCTTTCTCATAGGATGCCTAGCTGTTTTGAATTTAACTGTAGAGAAGACCAGGCCTCTTCTGGAAAATGCATCAGAGAGCACTCTGGTTACCACCATCACTGCAGCTGTTTCTCATCATGACTCTCTGGTCGGAGATCCTGTTATTATTAATTCGAACCCTGTCGTTCATCCATTTCTGGTATCTCATAAAGCTGCAGATCAGTGGGAAGTAAGTACATAGCTCAAGCCTATATTTATTTGGAACAATAAGTCTTTGTATTTAACCCCACCCTCTCTTTCCACTACCCTCTACTGTATATTATAATGTCCAAACTCTGTGGATGTCAGAGAGCATTTTAATAGCCTACCAAATTACAATTGAACATCCTAATTCACATGTGAGTCAGGAACAACTTGGGAGTCCACTTTGAGTCTGGGTAGTAATTGATATCAAAGAATTTTAGAGCTAAAGAGGGTTTGTCAAGGTTGTATTCCAGAGAGACAACCTTACTTTTCAGTAAAAAGGTGACAGAAATCTGGTTACTATTTTTAGGTATATTTGTATTTTGAAAGTTTTTTCATTTGAATAAGCCATTAATCTAATCATCTCTAAGTATATATATATATATATATATATATATATATATATATATATATATATATATATATATATACCTGGACTCTATGGTATAGTTTCCCATTTAATGGGATTCTTTGGTATGTTTCATTTTTTCCATTTTCCATTTTTTTTTTTTTTTGCTTAATGTCAGAACTGGAGGATAGATGATGCTTGGGCAGGTTGGTTAGTATACCCTCTTCACCTAGTGAAAGAGAAGAAACAAGAAGAAATAAACAACTATGAGGAATAGTCATGAGCACAGACCCTATAAAAGGAATTCTATCAATCCCAACCAACTTTGGACTTCATTGACCAATGATTAGAGCATCACTGGGATTTGTCAGCTCTTTATGGGAGAATCCATCTCCCTTTTGTCTTCCTCTATATAAAACTCCTTGTCCAAGAGGTAATAGGTGACCTAGGACTGAAGCTTGCTGAATAGACTGGAAATGGTTATGTAAAATTAGCATAAAGATGCTACAAAAAGAAATTAGAAAACGAGAGGAGCAGAGGCCTCAAAATAGAACTTTGGGGAATATCTCCAATTAGAAGGCAGGATGCGGATCATGTGCTATTAAAGGAGCTTGATTAAGAATGGTCAGAGAAGTAAGAAAGAAGAGATGAATGAAAGAATTTTATTAAAAACCAACTTATGAGGGGTGGCTAGGTGGCACAGAGGATAGAGCACTGGCCCTGGAGTTAGGAGTACCTGTGTTCAAATCTGGCCTCAGACACTTACTATTTGCCTGAGCTGTATGGCCTTGGGCAAGCCACTTAACCCCATTTGCCTTGCAAAAAACCCCCCTAAAAAACCCCCCAAAACCCCCCTCAACTTATGCCGGACTAAGTGTTTTACAAAAATTACCCTAGGTGATATTATCTCCATTTTATAGCTGAGGAGACTGAGGTAGACAGATTATGACTCTCCCCCGATCACACATCTTATAAGTGTTTGAGGCCATAATTGAATTCAAATTTTCTAGAAAAGTGTGTTTGAGAGAGGTTAATCAATATTGTCAAATGTAATATGAAAAATTATTTGCTTTAAGAGCGATGAAGTCTAAGAAAACATCATCATTTGTTTGATTAAATGTGAGACCAGACCCCAATGGACAATATTTTAGAAAATACTCCATTAACTGCAACATACTAGAAAAATTTCAGCTATTGATAGTGTTGGCTATTACCACTGATTATATGGATACTGGATGAGGAAAGCAATAGGTTCTGGAGAACTGAAAGTGAATATCCATTGGAGGTAATGGAGAGACTCAGGATGAGTATGGGTAGAAATATATACCCAACAATAATCATAATAATAATTAATATTAATGTAACACTTTAAGTTTTGCAAAACATTTAATAAATATTATATTATTTGGGGAAGAAGATGTGTCCAAAAAAATATATGATTGAACAAGGAGATGAGTTGGCACCATTGGAATGGTGGGGGCTAGAGTAACTGAAGAGCATTGCTTGTCCTCCAGTAGTATATGGGACAAAACCTATGGAAGGCCACCAGCACACAGTGGGTGTGCTCTCTAGGGTGAACACATGAATGAACCAGAACCTAGGATGGGCAAGTATAAATAGGGTGGAATCTGTATTGTTAGAAGAAATATCTATTTCCCTAATCCATTGAATCTTTGAGGGTTTTTATTAGTTAATTGAATGAAAATAACCAGTTAAACTGGTTATTTGGTACTATTAAGATAGAGCTGACTGACTGATATTTACAATTAAAATTTTTGAGAGGGCATTGGGAGGACATAATGATGTGTAGGGTGTGCCTACTAAAGAGCTGTGACTCATCCATCACTGCATCATTGTATTTTTTTTGTTTTAAATTTAAAAATGAATTTCTCAATCAAGACTTATTAGCAGGTTCTATATTAAAATGATGACATTCTGATTTTCTAAAACAACCATCTTTCAGATTCTTTCAAACATTTAAAAATCCACATGCAAAATAATGAAAAAGTATTTTCCAAAAACCTCAGTAAACTTCTATTTTTTTTCTGAAAATCGAACTCTTTGGTATTTAAAATCCTTCAAAATCATACTCCAGTCTATCTTCTCAGGCTTATTGAACATGTCAGCTTTCCCCCATTCTAGATTCCAACTCATATGGTCCATTTTCCATTCCCTGTACATCTTATTCTATCTCCCATCTCTAGACTTTTGTGTTATTTACGTGTACCCCATATTTGAAATAAACCCATTTCTCATTTCTGCTTCTAAGAATACTAAGGTCATTTCAGGGTTCAGTGGGAATACCACCTTCTATATAAAGCCTTTCCTCATCCCCCAAGTCATTGTTCTTCCTCCCCCCCCCCACATTACTATGTTTATATTTTATATTTAGGTATCTGCATACATAGCTTCCCCCCAAGAGAATATGGACTTCTTAAGGACATGGACATATTTTGTTATTGCTTTTATTTTTTTGGTACCTAAGACAATTCCCTGAATGATGCTTATAAATATAGTTATCCATTTATTTATTTATCTATTTTAGGTTTTTGCAAGGCAAATGAGGTTAAGTGACTTGCCCAAGGCCACACCGCTAGGTAATTATTAAGTGTCTGAGGTCAGATTTGAACTCAGGTACTCGGACTCCAGGGCCGGTGCTCTATCCACTTCACCACCTAGCTGCCACAATAATTATTTATTGATTCAGGCTTTTCTCTTACTCCATCTTACCTTTCTGCATCAAAGCAACCCAAAGTGGCTTATTGTATAGGTGTATGTCCATATGTAGTTGATTCTTTCTACAAACACACACACCTACACACAGGCACACACTGATTTGACCCTTTAAACTATTTTGATTTATAATCAGTCATATTAATCAATTAATCAATCAAATAATTCTAGCAGCAGGGTATATGTAAACACAGCCTGTCATTATCCTGGTTTGCTTTCTCCTCCCTTTATAATCTACCCACTTACAGGTACCTCCCAGGGTTGTTGTGAAGATCAAATGAGTTAATAACTGAAAAGTTCTAACAAAATATCTGCCACAGAATGCTATATTCAATTCAAAGTGGCATAGAGGATAAGCTGCCTGGTCTGGAGTTAGGATAACTCATCTTCCTGATTTCAAATCTGTCCTCAGACAATTACTCTCTGTGTGACCCTGGGCAAGTCACTTAATCCTGTTTATCTTAGTTTCTCATCTATAAAATAAACTGGAGAAGGCAGTGGCAAACTGCTCCAGGATCTTTGCTAAGAAAACCCCAAGAGTCAGACATGACTGAAAAAGAGCAACAACAAATGTTTCAGGTACCGGACCGAGCACTGGGGATTTAAAAAAAAGCATTAGTCCGGGCTGTCAAGGAGCTTCTGATCTAAGTAAATGTTGGCTCCTGTTGTTTTGTTGTTTTTATTATTATTGGTATCACTATTCCGTTTAGTACAATATTCATAACTGATGGAAGCATTGTACATAGCGGAATTTTACAAAATCTACTGGTGGAGAAGCAATGATAGTGTAGAATAGTTCAGTGTACTGGACTAATCCTTATGTCATTAAGTATGCCATTTAACTTTAGATAAAAAAAGTTAAAATTATGATGAAAGGACTGGGGTTTTTCCATAGGGTATCAAATTCTGAAGGCAGTTAACAGCATTTTCAGCCCCTGAACAACTAGAAACAATAGAACTTAGCATTTAGTTAGTGATAGCATTTGTTTATTTATTTGAATTGATATTTTATTTTTCCAGTTACTTGCTATAATATTTTTCAACATTCATTCATTTGCAAATTTATGTTATGCATTTTTTTGGTAAGGCAAATGGGATTAAGTGGCTTGCCCAAGGCCACACAGTTAGGTAATTATTAAGTGTCTGAGACCGGATTTGAACCCAGGTACTCCTGACTCCAGGGCCAGTGCTTTATCCACTATGCCACCTAGCTGCCCCTATGTTATACATTTTTCTACTACCCTCCCTTCCCTGCCATCTCTTCTTGGTGGTACAATAGTTAGATCCTGGAGTCAAGAGGATGGAAATCAAGTCTATCCTCAGACGCTTGGCACTTACTAGATGTGTGATCTTGAGCAAGTCACTTTAACCCTGATTGCGTCACATCCAGGGCCATCTGCAGTCATCATTCATATTTGGACCCCAGAGAACAAAGCAAAGCTGGTGACAGCACCCCCTTACTTACATCTAATTCATGTTCTTGTCATGGCATCACCTCCCTGTTGTTATGATCTTCTTTGAGAATAAAGGACAGGGGTGGCTAGGTGGTGCAGTGGATAGAGCACTGGCCCTGGAGTCAGGAGTACCTGAGTTCAAATCCAGCCTCAAACACTTAATAATTACCTAGCCGTGTGCCCTTAGGCAAGCCACTTAACCCCATTGCCTTGCAAAAATCTAAAAAAAAAAAAAAAGAGAGAATAAAGGACAAACATCACTGGTTTTAACATAGTTATGTATTAGCTATTTTGTGTAAGAGGAATTAGGATTAAGGGGGGAAAAAGCCATGAGATAGGAAGGAAAAACTAAGAGAAGTGTTAAAAAAGTGAACATAGTGTAATTCAGATGCCTTGTGGTTTCCCCCCTCTGGAAATGGCTGGCATTGTTCATAATAAGTCTCTCAAGGTTGTCTGGATCTCTGAACTGCTGAGAGAAGCTGTATTCATCATAGTTGTTGTTATTATGTGCAATGTTCTCTTGGTTCTGCTCCTTTGGCTCAGCATCAGTTCCTGTAATTCTTTCCATGCTTCTCTAAAGTCTGATCACTCATGGTTTCTTATAGAACAATAATGCTCCTTAAGATTTGTATAACAAAACTTGCTCAGCCATTTCCCAATTGATGGACATTCCCTCAGTTTCCAGTTTTTTGCCTTAGTGATAGGCACTTTGCGCTGACTTAGATTACGCACAAGGAGCAGTGACCTGGTTCCTTTCTCCTTCTAATTCCCCTCAGTTGAAGTTGCCCCCTTACACTTTGCCCTGAGACTTAAATCCCTAGTTATGACTGTTTCAATTTTCTTATCTGTAAAATGATGTGAAGATCTTTTCTTTAAATTTATTTCACAGGGTTGCTTTGTTCAATATAATTAAATTGAATATGGGAAACATCACTCAGCAAGGACCATACAGCTCAAGCTAAAAAAACAAACTATATTTGTTAGTATCTGTCTCAGTGATTTTTACAAGTATTAAGAAGTGCGTATTCCTTTCTATTTTAGTTTCGGTCTATCATTACCCATTGTTGAACTTCCTTGCGCAATATTTTCTCATTGGCCAACAATTACTGTTCTTGCTAAGGAGGGATGACTGGGCAAGCAGTCAAGAAAATAAAACACAAACAGCTAGCTCCATGAGAAACAATAATCCAGCCCTGGCATAACTGATTACCCAGATATAGCAATGTAAATGAGACAAGATGCACTCTGGTTATGTAATCTTGAAATTGCTGCCTGTCTTAGACTGACTAGGTTAGACTCTCAAAGTGGTATCAACTGTACATCAGGAGAAAATGAACCAGAGTGACCTACTTTGTACACGTACAGGTTTCCTGTTTCCTGGATGTCCTAATCAAATCAAATTCACTAGAGAGAAATCCAAACTCCATGTCACTGGTTCTTCGTCTTACAGTATCACACACTCTCTTTTCCTTTCAATTGGGCTTTTAATCAATTAATCAGGCAAAAAAGGGATTAAGCACCTATTATATTACAGGCAACCCTCTAGATCTTGGGGTGATAAGAACAAAATTATTTCTGTTATTTTTGACCAAAAATATAATATACAAAATGCCAAAGTTAGAAGGGATCTTAGGGATCATTCAGCCTATCCCATACAACAGTGAGCTGGTAAATATTTAAGAGCTGCCTTTTGGAAACAAAACTCCTTGACTCACTCTTAAGATTATCTGCATTTTTAATACTTTCCTAAGTCTAGAAATCAACAAAACAATAAATCAGGTCCTGATTTGTAGCATTTGTCAATTTTCTGGGTGTAAATGCTCACATTGAAAATTTAACATTCAACTCTGGTCCAGCACAAGCTAAACAAGGATTCTTTGAAGAAGGCATGTTATAATATTCCCCTAAAATGGTCAATGGGTTCTGTTTGAAATTCTTTAATGAGGATATGGCCTCCTACTTCCTCTATCTTACTTTTGGATAGTGAATAATATGAGGAAGGTTTTCCATCTGAATGAAAAATGAATTGAAAAGTGTTTATTAAGTTTTGTGGCTGGGCATTTATTAAGTTCTGGGATTAAAATGACAAAAGTGAGATCATTTCTGCCTTCAAGGAGCTTATAGTCTTATAGGGAGAGGCAACTATATCTGGGGAAGTAGAGACCAGGGACAGTATTGTAGCCTGAAGAGTCATGGGAATGGTAGGACACAGAAATGGCAGGACAATCTGTTGACATTCCCTTTTCATTGATCTGTTTAATGTGTCCAAAATAAGAGGTAGAAAGTTGAGTCTGAAAGAAGGTATATTTAATGGCAATGTAGATAATAAGCTCACCCAATTGGATGGCATATGAAAAATGATCTAGTTTCAGGCAAGCTAGCTAGCAAGGTCATAGACCTACAGCTGGAAAAATTCTTAAAAGTCACTTAATCCAATTCTTTCATCTTATAGTTTAGGAAAATGAGGCTGAGAGATGCTAAGTGACTTGCTCAGGGTAGCATGGTAGATGTCTGAATATAGGTTTCCTTGACTCCAAGTTTACTATTCTATCCAAAGTGCCATCTATCTGCCTCTAATACACAAGGTGTCCTCAAACTATTAATGTGGTTATTCAAGTTTTTGATATTTGTTCTTTATTGTCAATGAAGACCATGCCATCAGTGAGGTGATGCCATGATGTACATGTGAATTGGATTTGAGTGAGAGGCGCTGTGCTACGTCACTAGCCTCACCTTCTTCTATGGAACTATCTGGGTCCAGGACAATTGGAGATAACCCTGGATGTGAGGCAATCACAGGGTAGAAGTTCTAAAGTTCTGAAGTTCTAAAGCTGAATGAGTTAACTTCTAGTGAGCCTAAAGTTTCCTCTCTGCTATTTCTATCTGATCTTTGTAAGACAAATCTAGTCACTGTTTCTCATGTCAGTCTTTTAATTACTAGCAGGCAGCCAGCATCTCTCCTTGAGTCTTCTTCAGGACTAATATATCCAGTTCCTTCACATGATTAGCAAATAGGTCTTTCTATCTGCTTTAAACTCTCCTCAGGAAACTTTCTCAACTTATTTTGTATGTGCATGACATCTGAGATAGGACCTTATGAGGGCAAAGCATAGTCATTTTTTTCTAGGCATTATGGCTGACTATAGGAGACAAATGCTCATCTCACCAAAACTATGATTTTTCCAGTAGCAATGTATGACTGTGGAGAGTTAGAGTATAAGGAAAGTTATGCGTGGCAGAATCAATGTTTTCAAATTGTGATGCTGCGAGACTTGGATTATAAAATCAAATTAACCAATACTTAAATTAATTGAGATTATTCATTAGAAGAACAAATATTGAGACTGAAGTTCAATACTTTGACCACAAAATGAGAATTTGGTACTCATTGCAAAAGACTTTTATGTTGAGAAAAGATAAAGGCAAAAGGAAAAGGGGGTGGCCAAGGATGAGATGGATAGTTTCATGGAAACAACAAATGTGATCTTGGACAGACTTTAGGAGATAGTAGAGTGTAGAAGGATCTGGCATGCTATAGTCCATGGGGTCACGAAGGGTCAGATATGACTGAATGACTAAACAGTTACAAAATACTAATCTAGAGAAGCATTATTAGCTTTTATGACTGTTGACTCACTCATCGGTTCTTTATGATCTGCTAAAACCTCAACTGCTTTTCATAGTCTTTCTGTCTCCACCTTAAATTTGTGGCATTGATTCTTTGACCCTATTAAGACTTTACAGTTTTCCCTAGTTAAATTCAACTTTTTAAAATTTTTTTTTAGTTGCCCATGTTTCTAGTCCAAGAAGAATTTTTTGGACTTCAATTTTGTCATCTAATTTGCTAAAGGCTTTGAGTAATCTACAACTGGACATGCATGCCATGGAAGCCTTCATTCATGAACCTCTGGGCCAGGAACAAGTTCCTTGGTGCATCCCTTTAAAACTTTCCTTCAAAACTGATAGAGGAACATTCACGATTATCTTTTAGGTCTACTTATTCAACTAAGTCCAAATTCATCTACGAATTTTCTTCTAGTTCCTGTCTGTCTTTTCTTGTTCATAAGGAAAACATGAAAAGTTCTCTCAAGTGCTTAGTTAAAACTCAATTGCCAATCCAGCAATCGTTATTTATTGTACTTCCCCTCTGCCATGTTGGAGAGTTATTTTGGGACAAGGTCAAAAGTTTTCAAAGCTAAAAGGTGGATTTAATGTTGGATACTAAAAACAGTAGGAAACCACTGGAGTTGGTGGATTGAGGTGTCATGATCAAATATTAACTTAAGGAAAATTTCTTTGGCATCAGTATTGATAGGTATCGGATTTAGGAAAGATATTGATTGGATGTATGTTGTAATAATCTAGATGAGAGGTGATCAAAATCTGCTCTGAGGTGATAATATAAGAAGGGATGTGAGAGATGTTGTAGAAGGACAAATGGCAAAATTTGCAACTGATTAGATCTGGGGATGAAGGAGAATGAAGAATTGAGAAAGATTACAGCGTTATGAACCTTGGAGACTTGAAGAGGGGTGAGTTTTGTGCGGTGAGTAAAGCTAATGATTTCCATTTGACATGTTGAATTTGTGATGTCTTTCAGAACTTCCAACTTGAAACAATGGGGATGCAATAGAAGCTCAGGAAATTATTGGGTTTAGATTTCTAGATATGGGAGTCATTTACACAGAGATGATAACTGAACCTGTGGGAGCTGATGAGATTATGAAGAGAGTGATGAATGAGAGGGGAGAGGGGGCAGGCCAAAATCATGTAGAACATGCAAAATTATAATTAGTTAGCAAAATAAGTAAGAATTAAAAGTCATATGGACTGGAAGAAAAACAGGAGAGAATAGTGTTTGTCTTATGAAAATGTATAGAGGAAAAAGTGTCTGGGAAGAGAGGTTAATGATGTCCAATACAGTGGATATGTCAAGAACCCTGAGTGCCAACAAATAAAAAGGTCAATCAAGTTTGGCAATTAATAAATTATTGGTTTATTTGGAGAGCAGTTTCAGTCATGGGAAAAGGTTAGAAGCCAACATTCTCCTGGTTTACCAGTCTAGTGGCTTTTGTTCTGGGCAGTATGCCATAAAAAGCAACATATATACTCCTAGGGAGCTGAGAACATGTCTTATCTGATTAAAAACTTACTTTAAGATTTATAAGACAATTTCTTAATACCAGCTATTAGGTGGGAAATACAAATATTACTAAACCTTTAAATTTTTTATTTTATATTGTTATTATTATTTTACCAATGCTCAAACTGACATCAGCAGAAGTTACGTGAATTTTCCTAGACTGAATAGGTATTAGAACTGGGGTTTGATTGGAATAGGTCTCCTGACTTCAAGTCCAAAGCTTTTTCTACACCCAGTATAACATTATGATGCCCTCTGATGCTTAAATATCATAATCCTTTGCTATAGGATGTATAGAGGAACAGATATAATGCTTTTCTTAATAAAAATATAAGATCATTTTGATGAGGTAATCAAAAAAGTTCATGAAATCATGAAGTGCATTAAGTGAGATGAGACTTTCAGGAATATGAAGGTCACATTCCCTCTGTATACTGTCACACTTAGATAACATCTAGATCATTATGTATATCTCTGAGAACCACAATTGACTGCTGATAAACTGGAGAGTGTCCAGAGGGAGGCAACTAGGCTACTGAAGGGCCTTGAGTCCCTATCGTGTGAGGCTACATTGAAGAAATATCTAAATTAACCTGGGAAAGAGAAGAAAATAATTCTTGAATTCTAATGTTCAAATTCTCTAATTCTGTGGAACAGGAAGAGATCAATACTTTTGCCTCCTTGGGGGGATGTATGGTCATGGAATTGTTGTTTCATGTTGTTGGTGAGGAGGACCAAGGACATCATGATGTTGGGGTGAGGGCACAGTGTGCTTGACTGGGGTTGATTAGTCCAATATGACTATTGGAAGACTCTGCCTCAGGTTGGGCACAAGAAGTCTATTAGCTCATTGGGGATGGAGATGTCTTTGGATTTGCACAGCTTGTTTCCTTCGTGTTGCTCTAATGCTACTTTGCTCATGGAGTAAATGCTCTCATGATGATCTGGTGCCAGGACATCTTCCACATCTCACATTGACCCTAAAGTTCTTCAAAGAGATCTGGAGAGTGTCCTGGTATCACTTCTTCTGACTACCATGTGAACGTTTGCCTTGTGCAAGTTATGCACAAAATAGATTTTTAGGTAAGAATGCATTTGGCATTTAAACTATAGGGTCAGCCCATTGGAGTTAGGTTCTCTGCAGGAGAGTCTGAATGCTTGGCAATTCTGCTCAAGAAAGAAACTGTGTTTGATACTTTATCATATTAGGTATTCTTTGGAATAGAATATTCTAGTATTCATGGAATAGAGGTAGACAGAAGGGACCCTGTCCAAGAATACAACTAACAGCAGATCTCTAGAAGATCACATTAGTCTAAGTAGGTCAAACATAAAGTCTATAGAGGTTATTGATATAATCCTCCAAGGGCTCAAGGATCCAGCTACCATTAATTATGTGCAGTTCCTCAAATATGGAATGCCCTGTATCCCATTTCCCTGACTTTGTCCTGGTTGGTCCCTACCCCTGGAATGCTTTGCTCTCTCACTTTTTTTTCTTGGTATCCCTGCTTCCTTCAAGACTCAGATCAAGCCCTATCTTCTGTAGGAGGCTTTCCTGTTTTCCCCAGGTGCTAGATTCTTTCTCTTTCTGATTATCTGCCAGATTAATTTCTACTTAACTAGCTATTTAAATAGAAATTCATCTATTAGAATGGAAGCTCATTGAGGCCAGGGACAATCTTTAGTGCTTAGGAGGCACTGCGATTGGCACAAACTAAACACTCAATAAATGTTTATAGAATGACTAGATATCTAGGCAGAGATGGTTCAGGGTCAAACTGTCGAGAAAGTCAACCTATCAAGATTAACTTGTGTCACAACAGTAATGTAATGTGCAGTGAGAAGAGGCAGAGATGAGCCTCAGTTGGGAAGAGTTTGTGTATTTACCTTATACAGACTTAGTGTATGCATAGGAATATGCACTCCACCCTTTGCAATCAGAAATGAGGCTCAGCTCTACCTCCTCTGCCTCCTCCTCACTGCATCTCCCTGTGTCACATTACCAACAGAGGCAACGATAGAGTTCACAAAGTTGATGACGTTTGGCACTCAGTCTGATGATATGCATTTGCCTTCTGCCATGTTCATAGCAAGTGTTGCATGTGGGAAGTTCTGGGCTCAGAGGGGTGGATCACACTCAGAAGGTCAGCAGAGACTTCCAGGAGGAACTTGACCTTGACTGAGTTAAGGATCAAGAGACTGGGATTAGGAGACTGGGATTATTTCACCATCTGGATAGAATTAGAGGAAAGGGATTGGATTCATAGATGGTAAAGATGATTTTCACTGGAATTTTCCATTAGAATAAAAGATATGACATCTGGTTTTCTAGTTCTCTACCAACTGGACAACATTTGAAAGCAGAATTTCACAACTTTTGCCAAACAAATATTCAATCTGGCAACCAGCGAGGCCAGAGTATTACTGCTGTAGAGGGTAGATAAGTAGAACTGAAGTTACTAGGAGGTTATTATTTATAATTCCTGGGGCAAGGAAATTCATTCTCTGGTCAGAGAACTTATGTAAAAGCATTGTTGGTCCATTCAGCTCAATGCCAGAAACATTATTGAGAGCCTAGTGTACAGGTGACTGTAAGTGCTGAGAGGACAGATAAAAAGAATAATTTCAATTCTCCAGAGAGATCCATAACTATAACCATAACCATAAGCTAAATTTGTACTTTGAGGCAAGGGAGAGAATTTACAATGAGGTGAATGGGACTTGAAAGAAGCTGAGGATTCTAAAAAGGATAAATGAGGCTGCTTACTCCCTTGAGTTCCAGGTATGGAGGATGTAGCCTTTGACTAGCCCAGGTATAGGAAGAATCTTCTCAATCCTTTTACGAAGGTGCTGTCTGGTATAACCCCCTCCACCCTTACCCGCTTCTTGAGTGAGAATCAATTCCAAACAAAGGCTCACCTCCATCAAGATGATGTGATTGATGAAGATATTCTTATTTCTTTAAGTTGACTGACTCTGGGCAGCTAGGTGGCACAGTGGATAAAGCACCAGCCCTGGAGTCAGGAGGACCTGGGTTCAAATCCGGCCTCAGACACTTAATAATGACCTAGCTGTGTGGCCATTTAACCCCATTTGCCTTGCCAAAATCTAAAAAAAAAATAAATAAAAATAAATTGACTAACTTTCCTGATGAACCTTCTGTAGAGAAAATCTCACACCTTGAATTCGATCTCTTTTGATTAGTTAATAATGGCCAAAGAACCCAAGCTGGACTTTGAAATGGTGGCTTTCTATACTCTGGTCATCTATGCCCAGGACAGTGGAGGCAATTTGGCATCTCAGACCATGTTAATCCAGATTATAGACGTCAATGAACCCCCGACTTTCATTGGATCACTTGCTCAAGTTGACCAAGGTATGGAGAGTGATTATTTTTAAAAATGCGTCTGAATGATTCTGATTGTGCAGAAGTATGCACCCTCATCAAGCACTGATCCCAAGTCAGATACTAGCATGTTTCTGTTTTTGATATTATCGATGCTTTTTGCTCTCTTTTGTTTATTTGGATGTCACATTCTCTGTGCATGTGACCATTGATAACTAGACAACTGAAGATTCCTAGGTATTTAGATTTCTTAGAGTGCAATTTGTATATATTAGCTATTCTTGTCTTTCTTCCTTGTGATCAAAGAGATACCTACCTAGTGAGCCAGCCCCTAATATTGTCCCTACTGAGACAATAACTAACCACCAATTCAATATGGTAGGTGGCAGAATTTCAGAGTTGGAAGAGACTCCACTGGTAATCTAGTCCATACCATGCTTGAAAACTCATTGCAGGGGTGGCTAGGTGGCGCAGTGGATAAAGCACTGGCCCTGGAGTCAGGAGGACCTGGGTTCAAATCCGATCTCAGATACCTAATAACTACCTAGCTGTGTGGCCTTGGGCAAGCCACTTAACCCCATTGCCTTGCAAAACCTAAAAAAACAAACCAAACCAAAAAGGAAAAAACCCCAACAAAAAAAAAACTCATTGCAGTATGTTTGCTAAGTGGTGATCTAGCCTGGGCAAGTTTTTCTTTTATAGAAATTTTTCCTTATAGAAATCGTGTCCTTTCCCTTTTTAAATTTCATTTCTGCTCTGAGTTCTGCCCGCCAGAGACAAGTAACATAAGATAATCAATTTTATATATGATAACCCTTCAAATATCTGAAAATAGATGTTCTAGTCTCCTTGTACCTTCTTTTCTCCAAGCTAACCATCCTCAGTTTCTTCAGATGAGGTCCATCCTCATCTCCTCGAATGTCTTCCAACTTATCTATGGTGACGCCCGGATTAATAGCTAGTATTTCTATAGCCCCTGTAGGTTTGAAAAGCATATTGCAAATCTGATCTCGGTTCATCCTCAGGTGCTATTTTTCTTTTCATTTTACAGGGAGGAAACTGAGGCAGACAGAATTTACATGACTTGTCCAGTGTCAAAGCTAGCAAGTGCCCAATGCTGGATGATTTGAAGTCAGATCTTTCTGACTGACTCTTGGTCCCATAGCCTATCCTTTCTTTCAGAAGTAAATATTATGCTTTAGACATAGTCTTAGGAGAGGATAGAAGGACTACATTTCCCTATTTTTGGATGTTCTATCTCCAAACACCACCTAAGATTATCTAGTCACATTTTCCAATTGCTAAAGAAATAAGCCTGGGAGTAGCTCCATGTTTAAGTGGAACTTTCTCAATATTTTCAAGTGGTAAAGTTGATTTTCTTATACCTGAACATGCATATGAGCTTTTATTTATATTGAATATCTTTGCAGAACACTTTCCTCCGTTTGTACTAACACTGTGAAGTGTTTCCAGTTGAGAATGTGAATTGCTCAGGGTCATTCAGTCAAGGCAGACTTTGAACTTCACTTCCTTAACTCCAGGTCTAGTCTTCTTTCCTCTGTGCTAACTGGACAGCTAGCTGGAGTTAAAAAGATTCAAATGTGATCTCAGACACTAACTGTAACTTCTGTCTGTCTCAGTTTCCTCATCTGTAAAATGATGATAATGATAGCTGCACCTATCTCTCAAGGTTTTGTAGATATTTAATGTGATAATATTGGTAAAGTGTTTTGTCAACATTAAACCACTATAAATATTCTATTATTATTATTATCATTATTCCCTAATGTCAGACTCATTGAATGATTTATCAAGTCCTTCCTTCCTCATACTGTGTTAGGCCATACAACTATCATTATTCCTATTTTGCAGGTGGATATTGTTACTTGCCCGAGTGCTGCAGGATCTTGTAGTCGGTAGATCTGAATTTAAATCTTAGCTTTGCCACTTATGCCCCATGTGACTGGGCAAATAATTGCCTTTCTCTTGTCCTCAATTTCTTCAATTGTAAAAAAGAAGAGGTTGGGCCAGATTGCTTTGATAACATTGATAACATTGAGAGAGAAGTTTAAATTGAAGTATATGATTAGAGGGCAGATTACAAAGGATTTAGAAGAGAGTCAGAAAGTGGAGATGTCTAATATAGGGGTTTTATCAATTTTGCATGCATTGTCAAATAATTTTTTTTTGCAAGGCAATGGAGTTAAGTGACTTGCCCAAGGTCACAGAACTAAGTAATTATTAACTGTCTGAAGTTGGATTTGAACTCAGGCCCTCCTGACTCCAGGGCTAGTGCTCTATCTACTGTGCCACCTAGCTACCCCCCTAAATAATTCATTCTTTTTTTTTTTTTTGCAAGGTAATGGGTGTTAAGTGGCTTGCCTTGCAGGACTTACAGTAGGTAATTATTAAGTGTCTGAGGCTGGATTTGAACTCAGGTACTCCTGATTCCAGGGCTAGTGCTCTATCTACTGTACCACCTAGCCACCCCCAAAATAATTCATTCTTAAAAAAAGAGACATAGGATCATTGAGAAGTTCGAATCAAGCAAGGGGTTTTTAAGGATGAGAGAAACTTTCCATAATTAATTTAGCAGACATTTATTGAATACTCCCTTACTATGTAAAGTTCATTGTTAAGTCCTGAAGAAGATACAAAAGTGTATTACATGAGTTTTTATCCTTCTGGTCCTTGCAACTGTCAGGGGAGATAAAGACTAAATACATTGTCAAAGTAATAATAGCTGACATTCATATAAAGGTTTTAAGACTGGCAAAGCACTTGGTACATATTATCTTATTAGATCTTTATAAAAAACTTATAAGGCAGATACTTCAGGTCCTCATTTTATTTTTTTCACTTAATAGTATTTTATTTTTTTCAATTACATGTAATGATAGGATTTTCAATTACATGTAATAACACAATCACATGTAATGACACTCATTTTTGGAAGATTTTGATTTCTAATTTTTTTTCCTTTCCTTTCCTTCTCCTTCTCCAAGACAGCAAATAATCAGATGTAGGTTATTTATGGTAATGTCCCCATTTTACACATGAGAGAACTGAGGTTTAAAGAGGTGAAGTGATTTGCCTAGGGTTCCACAGATTGAGATTCAAACTCTATGTACAACCCATTTACCAGAACTGCTTTTCTAAAGATACAGAAAGCATTCATTACACACTTCATGTATGGTAGACTAAATGCTAGTCTGTACCCCACCCCCCTTCCCAAGAAGCGTAGGTTCCAAGGGAGAAGATAGCACATAAAGAGGTACTGACCACTGAGGCTGAGAGGCAAGGAGAAAGCAGGAAAATCTTGTAAGTAAATAAGAGACAGCTAACAAGCCAACTGAGCTCCCAGTGGACCTTACTGCCATTCTAAAGGAATAAATTGTGTTAAATCCTTAAGAGAAATACAAAAAACTGGAAGAATTCAGAAAAAGCTCTATCTCCTCTTATTAGAGAATAATATCTTAAATTTTTATGCAGTTAATGAAGCAATTTTACATGCATTATCTTATTTGATTTGCACACAATGCAGCAAGACAGGAAAGTTTTATATATATATATATATATATATATATATATATAATTATTCCTTTTTAATAGATAAGAGAAGCATCTAAGTGTCACAGTTGGTTCTTTTTTTTTATTTTTGCAAGGCAATGGGTTTAAGTGACTTGTCCAAGGTCATACAGCTAAGTAAGTATTAAATGTCTCAACTTGGATTTGAACTCAGGTCCTCCTGACTCTAGCTATTCCCTCTTTTCTCTTAATCCAATGGTCTTTCATTAGATATCACACTAACTGCCTATTTAATGGCAACAATACCTTTAACATTACCTAAAACCCACTTGGATCTCATTCTATTTTTTAAACTTAGACTAGTTTGGGACAATAGACTCACCCTTGAATATTTTACCTCTTTTGGCAGTTACAGAGATTTATATTCCAGAAGACATTGCTGTGGGCACAATTCTCTACAGAGTGAAAGCCAAGGACCCTGAGAATGCTGCCTTAAAGGTAATTTATGTTGTTTGGACTAAGAGCCATGGGGCCTGGTTGTTCCCATTTGAGGCTATATTCACATACAAAGTGAAGTTGAAAATCCAGTGCAATCATTCTGACCCATTTAATTACAGAGCTTCGTTGAGCCTTGAGCTCTTGGAGATTGTCTGAGCTCTGTTACATTTCATTCTCCATATAACCAACAGCTCCAAATGATGGCAATGCTCCTTTTTGCAACTAGCCCTTTTTATTTTGCTCTTCATCACCGAGACTGCACATAAACATGTTTGTTTTCTGATAGAACTAATTACTTCTGAAATGCATGGGGATCTTAACTATCGATTTTGTAATGGACCGGATATCTACATTTTCTCCTCCATCACTTCAATCCCTGCACCATAATTTAAGACTATTAGCATTTTAGCTAAACATTGAACTGTAGAACTGTGTATTCATGTAGTGGATGATGTTAGATTGATATGATACCCTCCCTATTTTTCCCAGTTCCTGAGACTTGGAATCTCTGAGCCCATCTTTGACTTTCACCTCTTTTTCATCTACCATATCCAGGTTTTGGTGACTTTTCTATATTATATGTCTCCTAGAAATTACCTGTTGCTAAAACCATGATCCTCAATTAACTTCCTGGCTTCCTAGCTTGTGTCCTTGCCTCTTGAATCTCCGTCTTCTAATCCAATCTTCATACCACTACTGGCTTACTTTACCTCATGCCCAGGTCTGAAGGCATGACTCTACTACTCAAAAGCCTTTAATGGCTCACTATTTCCTGCTGAATAATTCTACATTTCTTCATCTAGCATTCAAGATTCACCACCCTCTAGGGTCAACCAACCATTTAGTCTTATTTTGCATTGCTTCTCTTTGCATACTCTACTCTAGAGGTGGCAAATAATTACCCCACAATTTTCCCAAGTGCTGCCCAACCAGATTAAAATGTAATGGGAAAATATGAAACATAATAAAACAGATAATATTTATGTGGGCTTCTAAGTCAATCTGCAATCTGAAGGATCCTTATATATGTTTAAGTTGCTCCCATTTCTAGTTGGATTGGACATCACTATTCTTGACTCCAGAAAACTGGATTCTTTACTGTTTCAAGACAGTCTCCTTCCCTTTCTTTCCTCTCTATTTTCCCTTATGATATTCCCAGTATCTGAAATGTCCCATTGCTCCTTTCCTCTTGATTTTTCTCTTTTAAATATTACTCATTCTTCAAAACTAAAATCAAAAGTCACTTGTTTTCTGAAGAGAACCCCGATCCTGCCAGATGGATGAAGGAGAATTTTCACTCTACATGGAGAATAAATACATAATGTATTAATGTACACATTTACATTTACACAAATGCATATATGTATGGTATGTATATCTAGAATGTTCTATTTTACATTTTAGTTTACTCTATTATAAGTTCCTAGAAGGCAGAGGCAATGTTTCCATTATCTTTCAATCATTAGTAGTGACCAGTCCATTGAGATAGGGATTGGATTTGTGATGTAATTTCATTGATATAGGAAACCCCAGGTAGCCAGTCAATGAACATTTATTAAATGTCTACTTTGCTATCATTTGAGGTTTCCTTGGCAAAGATACTGGAAATGGTTTTCCATTTCTTCTCCAGCTCATTTTACAGATGAAGAAACTGAGGCAAATAGGATGAAGTGAAAGTAAATATCTGAGACCAGATTTGAACTCTTGAAGTTGAATCTTTCTGATTCCAGGCCTTATATACTCTATCTCTTGTGCCATCTAACTGCCTCTTGTTAGTATTTAGCCTGGACTGGTTTTTGAATATGAGGAATAAAAACAGAAATTGTTCAAGTAGTCATATTATTACCAAAGCTAATATTAAAGCACTGGAATTCATTGCTTCCCAGTAGTTATTCTGCAGATATATGTCTATATGCTGAGGATCCATGTTTCTTCCAGAGATAGCCAATGACATCAGAAGCCTCATCAATGCTGTGATTTTTTTTTTTTAAGAGCATTGAATAAACTCCAGTAATTACATGAAGAAACAGCAGTGTTTTGTCAGGCTCCCACACAGTCTTCTCTCCCTCCTTCCAATAATTCAACACCCTATCTAGGAGAGAATTGGAAAGGTCACAGCTTCCTTTGCAACATATCATTAAGTCGCCTAATCATGCATCTTGCACCAAATCAACATGTACGAGATAATAGTTTTGAACTCACCACCAGGCAGAATCAGATGTCACATTTCAACTGCTCTCCTAGTGTTCTTGCTTGAGAATTATCTACTCTCTTGTCCTTTTTTCAAGGGGAAACTACATCATAGCCAAATAGCTAATATAGCATGCAATCACAATGGCTTGCTAGCCAATTAATGGTCCCAACTATTCTCAATGAGGGCCATCCTATGTTTTCTCATACTGACTCAGTGCTGTTGGTCCAATCCCCTACAAAAGTGGGTTGGTTTATGGACCCATAAATGGGAAAATTCACCCATCAAAATGTTCCTTAAAATTTTCACTAAATGAGGGATGACTTCAGTGATGACGAGAGCTATATGGAAACCTGTATTTAATCACCCTTCAATACATCTAACCTAATTTTGTGACTCAGAAACTTAGTATGGTTTCTTAGTAATGGCTTTCTTCCCTTTAGGCCTTCATTTAGTTTCTCTAATTAGCCAGTTCCATTTTCAACCAGTAACTTAGTCATGAGGGGCAATGGGGTATATAGTTTTAAAAGCCCTTGGAATTAGGAGTAGAGAGTAACTAGTTATATATAATTAGTGAAAAATCTAACAGTTTTGGTACCCGGGGCAAACAGCCATCATAATCAGTTTTTAAACTGTTCTATTATAGGAGGAACTCCAGGCCATAAGGTTAATGGTGTGAGGGTCCCTGGAGGAGGAGAGGGGAGAATAACTGCTAGCTAACTGACACAGATAGGAAAATATAGGACCCATGCAAAATAAATACAAATTAATTTCAAGATAGCACTTAGGTCTGTGGTTAGAAGGACCTCAGAGGTCTTTTTGTCTAAGTATTAGAGACAGTTGACTTGACCTTGAAGGGAGCTAGGGATGCTGAGAGGTCATAGGTGAGGTGACAACTTCTGCTACACTGAACCCCACATCTAGAGCTAGAAGGGGCCCCAGAGACTGGCTAATTCACTTCCCTCATTTCACTGGTGATTTGCCCAGTTCACAAAGGTGGTGGCATTTGAAATACTTCAGCTGAGTCTTGAGGGAGGTTTGGAATGCTCAGAGATAGATATCTGCAACCTGGACAAAGAATCAGAGACAGGAGAAGTTGTTTCACATATGGAAGAAAACAATTTGGAATATAGAGGTAGGAGGGAGAGAATGGAGAAATAAGTGTCGAAAAAATAATTTGGATTCAGACAGTGAAGGTCTTTAAATGCCAAACAGAGAAGTTGGTGATTCTCCAGAGAGAGGGACATCATCAGACCTGAAGAGACAAGGTCAATTAACAAACACTTAAGTATCTACTTATTAAACTAGTTTGAGGATCCTGGCCCAAACTCAAACCTTGGCCTCAAGGAACTCATCTTTTAACTCAAAAGATAATGAGATAAAAGTGCTACCCTCTCTCCTTCCCCCCTTCAATCTCAGGGGTCTAACCCATCCTGCTCCATCTCAATCTTGGGAAGAGAGAATTAGGCCCTAAAGTTAGCTCAGTTCCTACTTAGCCTTGGGCCCTCTAAATTAAGGCCAAAGTCCAAATTCTTAGCTGGACCCCAGATCCTGGCTCCCCAGGCTATTGCTGCTGGTCTGGCTGCAGACCCCGGGCTGGAATCCTGTGTCTCTGGGAGCCTCATTTCTGGTTCAGATGAGAGTCTGTACCCAAAAGAAGAAGTAAAAAGGCCAACACTCAGTTCCATTTCTCAGAGGGCCATATGGCTTTAGAGGGGTGAAGGCCTCATGACCCTTCCCTTTACAGCCCAGGTTCTCACAAGAGCCTTCCTTCCTTCCTTCCTTCCTTCCTTCCTTCCTTCCTTCCTTCCTTCCTTCCTTCCTTCCTTCCTTCCTTTCCCTTCCTTCCTTTCCCTTCCTTCCTTCCTTCCTTCCTTCCTTCCTTCCTTCCTTCCTTCCTTCCTTCCTTCCTTCCTTCCTTCCTTCCTTCCTTCCTTTCCCTTCCTTCCTTTCCCTTCCTTCCTTCCTTCCTTCCTTCCTTCCTTCCTTCCTTCCTTTCCCTTCCTTCCTTTCCCTTCCTTCCTTTCCCTTCCTTCCTTCCTTCCTTTCCCTTCCTTCCTTCCCTTCCTTCCTTCCTTCCTTCCTTCCTTCCTTCCTTCCTTTCCCTTCCTTTCCCTTCCTTTCCCTTCCTTTCCCTTCCTTTCCCTTCCTTCCTTCCTTCCTTCCTTCCTTCCTTCCCTTCCTTTCCCTTCCTTCCCTTCCTTCCTTCCTTCCTTCCTTCCTTCCTTCCTTCCTTCCTTCCTTCCTTCCTTCCTTCCTTCCTTCCTTCCTTCCTTCCTTCTTTCTTTCTTTCTTTCTTTCTTTCTTTCTTTCTTTCTTTCTTTCTTTCTTTTCTTTCTTTTGTTTCTCCCCCCCCCCATCTATCTGACTCTCTCTCTCTCTCTCTCTCCCTCCCCCTCCCTCCCTTCCTTCTTCAAATCTTCTTGTACAGGATGACCAATATGTACATGTTTTACATGACGGCACATGCAAAACTTATATTGAATTGAATTGTTTACGGTCGCAGGGAGGAAGGGACAGAAAACTCAAAACTTTAACGAATGTTGAAAAAATTGCTTAGACATGTAATTGGAGAAAATAAGATATTATGTATGACTACATATTGTTATAAATACTACAATAAATAATTATAAATATTAAAATTATAAACACACAATATATGTAGATATGTGTGTATATGAATGTGAATATGTGTTAACATACAAAAGAAATGATCAGTGAAGAAGTCACCCCCTTACCTCAGCAAGCATGCAACAAAAGCTTGCCTTCTAATGGGGAGATAAAATTCAAACAGAAGAATCTTAGAAATATGTGAGGTAGATGGAAGATGATCCCAGGAGGAAGATAAGAGGAAGAGACTAGCAAGGCTGCGACAATGCCTCCCATAGAAGGCTGACTTTGAGGTAGGTTGTTATTTACTGCTCAGACTGGAACTCATCCTATAAATGTCCCCCTCCACCATCCTCACCACAAACATCACAATCATTGGGTAAATAGTTGTATACACTTTTTTGAGGTGATTGTAAGGAAAGGGTTATGGGAATTGTAAAGTATTGTGTTAATATGAACAGTTCTTAACATTAGACTTTCAGTATTTAAAAATTGAGCAAATGACAGGACAGGAGTTCATTCCTTTAAAATTTATGTATTTTTTTGTTTGTTTGTTGTGTATGCTCCATTCACCACTATGGATAGCAAACCCTCCATCAAGTAGAAATTGGTTCTTCATAAGATTCTGTGGTCAAACTAATTGTTCCAGGATAGCCAACATTTTGGCAGTGAGTCTCTCCTCACCCAGCTTTGAACAAGTATCTTACTAAGATCATATAAGAAGCCTTTTCAGCTTCATAGGACTTACTGGTCAGAGCTTGTCCTTTAGTTGTTGTTCAGCTGTATCTGCTATCATGACCCCTCTTGGTGCTTTTTTCTTGGAAAAGATACTGGAGTGGTTTGCCATTTCCTTCTCTAGCTCATTTTACAGATGAGAGAAACTGAGGCCAACAGGGTTAAGTGACTTGCCCAGGGTCACATAGCTGGTAAATGCCTGAAGCCAGATTTGAACTCAGAAAGAATGAGTCTTTCTGTTTCCCTTCCTAGGGATCTATCCATTGTACCACCTAACTGCCCACCTAGTTGCCTTTCAGGGTAATCCCCAAAAGTTCACTTCCATGACAAGACGAAAAGGACTATGGTGAATGAATGAATAAAGCATTTATTAAATGGAAAGCACTGTACAAAGTTTTGGAAATTTAGAAAGTTAAGATAGTTCCCACTTTTAAGGAGTTCATATTCCAATGAAGGAAACAGCGTGGACTAAAGACTTCCAGTAGCAAGTGGAGTAGGAAGGTCCCATCGCCCTTAGGATGTGGCAGCAAAACAGATGATAATTGATTTTCTCTAATGTTATTTCTACCGATAAAATCTCAAAATGTTGAGCCATTTGATAGTGCCAAGAATTTTTTGTTTATTCAATAGGCCTTGAAGATCCTGAAAAAACTTTCATTGACAAATTTCAGTTTTAGCCATCCTAAGGCAGTCATATAGGGCTGACACTTTTTTCCCTCTCCTCTGGTCTAGACTTCCCCTGCTATTGTTTGATTGATTAATGTCTGGATTGGATTGGCAGGTGTGGCATACTCCACCAGGACATACTTTTATAAATGGGGCTGATGGCTATTTAAATACTGGTGTGCTATATATAAAGAAAACAATATATATATATATATATATACATACATACATACATACATACATATATATATGTATGTATATATATACATATACATATATATATATATATAATCCAAACAACCAATGAGTTAATCTTGGGAGTGTTTATGTATTTTTAAATAAAGTTATTTTGAAAAAAGTATTTATTAAAAGTTTTTTTTTAATTAGCCAGGCACATTTGCAATGCGATTTGATGATTGAAGTTCATAATAAGAACTCACATTACCAGATAGATTTGAATGGCTAATTAGTATTTAGGGCAGCTAAGTGGCATGGTGGATAGAGTACTGATTCTGCAGTCAGGAAGACCCACATTCAAATATGACTTTGGATGCTAGTTGTGTGACCCTGGCTATGTGATCCTGGGTAAATCACTTTATCCCATTTGCCTCAGTTTCCTCATCCACTCCCGTGTCTGCCATGCAAGCCCCAAATGGGGTTACAAAGAGTTGGATATGAGTAAACAACAAAAAATTTTTCTCCCCCTCTCTCCTGCTATCCCCCTCTCCCCCCTCTTCCTCTTCTCCTCTCCTCCCCCTCTCCCTCTCCCTCTCTCTCCCTCTCCCCTAACACTTTAAGGTTTGCAAAGCTCTTTGCACATGTTACCTCATTTAATCCTCATAAGGACTCTGGGGAGTAGGTACAATTATTAAGCCCATTTTGCAGATAAGAAATTGAGGTTGGAAAAAAAGTTATCTTACTATATAATTACTATATAATTCTGTTATCTCCTATACTTTATTTTTCTTTCTTAAGGATTTCTCTCACATCACATTCAACTTAGATCAAAGTATACCATGGAAACAATGTAAAAACTAACAGACTGTCTTCTGTGGGGGGGGGAGCGAAGGAAGATTAGGTGAAAAATTGTAAAACTCAAAATAAATAAAATCTTAAAAGAAAAAAAAAAGAAATTGAGGTTGGAGAGGTTTAGTGAGTAGCTCAGAGTACCACATCTAGGAATTATCTGAAGCAGGATTTGTATTCATGTCTTCCCAACTTCAAGTCAGACATCCAGCTGTCTGATCATCTTAGTATTTAGAAATAATTTAGAAATTTCTAAATAAAAATTTAGAAAATTTGAGAAATTTAGAAATACTTAAAAAATGTTTTCCTAGCATCAGGGGGCGATGTGTCATCAGAAGTGCTGTCCAAGGTTGCTAGCTTTTGTTGTTCCCCTTCTAGTATTTCTAATGGCTTCTTTTTTCCCAGGATCAAATCCGGTCTCAGACACTTAATAATGACCCAGCTGTGTGGCCTTGGGCAAGCCACCTAACCCTATTTGCCTTGCAAAAAAAAAAAAGCTAAAAAAAATTGAAGACAGGGGTCATTGCTCAGTTTTACATGCATGGAGCACCCTTGCTCAAGTTTGATTTCCAAAAATGGAAGAGGTTTGGAGAGTCCAGAATGAAGAGGCAGGAGAGAATGATTCTTAACTAACAAGAGCTATGAGTTTATCACTGTGTGCATATTACTCTCCAAATCTTTACAGCTAAAATATGCCAGCTGTACCCCCAGATTTAGCTCCTAACTTTCAGTTTTTGATTTTAGTGAGGAGGCATGGGAGAGGGATTTTGATGGGAGAAGGAAGAATGTCTCTATCTCTTTTTTATTTTTATTTTTAAAAAACTTTAATATTTTATTTGTTTGTTTTTCCAACTGCATGCAGTGGTAATTTTTACCAATCCTCTTGCTTCTGCGGTTCTATCTGGGTTTCCTTGGCTTAACCAGGTTAGAGGAAGAACTTGGAAAACCAACAGATTTCTAACCACAATGACCTTAAGTAATTTGGGTGCTGGTAGAGTAAAGGAGTATGTGGGGACCATGAGAGTGGAGGGATGCTTAGGCTGTACCCATTCTGCTCTTGGTGGTTGCAGAGGTTGTAGGAGAGTAAGCTGGGGAAATATTCAAGACACTGTTGCTTGGAATTATACTCAGGGTTGGGTTCTCTGAAGTTGGGGACCTCAGAATCAACCATTTAAAATTCTTTGATCTGCACTGCATTCTTCCACTCTGTCAAATAATCATTAAATGATGTTCTTGATATCGTTTTTATCTTGCTCACTTGAACTCTTTCTAGGACAAAGAAGGCGAGATTCAAGTTCTTAGGTTCTGAATGCTATCTTTCATCAAGGTCTCTCAGGCTACTTGGGCATCCATCCCAGCAGAGAGGTGCATCCAAAGTCTAGTGTCTCTGAGATGTAATGAGACCTCAGGCCACTTCTATGACCTGAAGCTAATTTATAAAGGACAGGTAGAAAGCTGAGGAGGCAAATAAAAAAAGATCATGAATTTTTATTTCCAATTTCAGAAACTGTTGCTCACATAGGAGGTTATCCTGCTTACAGTTTGAGTTGGATGAAGGAGGGAATGACACACAGATGTCCTTATGTAGCTAGGAGTGAGGTCTGGGGACCTTCCACTAAGTGAAGGCAAGCCTGCAAATCTTACAATCCAAGCAACATTTTGTGCAAGGCCATGAGACTGACTAGCAACAGAACTAAAGATGCATTCATTAGCCCTGAGCTCCACTGATCTAGGTGTATGATTTCATAATTTTTTTTAAAATCACCATATTTTATTTTTTAAATCACTTCCATTTCTAAAAATTACCACTCCCACTGCCTTTTGCTCCAATCCTGAGAGTCATCCTCCATAAAAAAGCATTTTAAAAAAAGGAAGAAAAAGAAATGTAGCTCAGCAAAATTAATCAATATGTTAACTGGGTCTGACAATATGCATGATGTTCTGTTCCCATAGTCCTCTCCTTTTGCAATGAAGGGAGGGAAGTCAGATGGCTCACATTAAAGAAAACATGACCTTTCTGAGAAGTGGCCAAGGATGTGATTTTGCAGAAGCCGAGGGGAGCACCAGAGGGTGAGACTTTTGGGGATGACAGCTGCGGAGGTAGAGGGCTGCAGCCAAGCTGAGTTTGCTAGGCTCTATTAAGACAGATGCAGGGCAAATAGGAGCCACAGCAGGGGAATTTCTGGACCACACCAGCTGCTGGCAGAGGAAGCCATGTGTACTCAAGAAGGTTGGCTAGCTGTGGGAAACATGCATTCATCCTCATGGCAAATAGCAAGTTTCCTGAGGATTTTATTGAGAAAGAGGTCCGAAACCCTTCCCCACTGGCCTGTCATCTGTCTGTGGGAGACTATTCTTTGAATATGAGCAAGAATGTTCCTTAATTTTTCTCTATCTCTTTGCTAATTGTTTTATTAGCTACTTTATTATTTGGTCTATGGTTCTTATCCGATCTGGTGTTAGATGGAGAATTAAGCTGGAGTTGCATCTCCTGTTTGTGGGGGGTGGGGGGTGGACCTAGGAGAGAAGGAGCCCTCCTATTCCCATAGAGTTTCTCTTCGACAGCATCATAAATATTTTCAAGGTCAAGAAAAAGTTTTTGTTAGTGAGCCCTTCAATGGACAAAAACTGTCACAATGAATTGTCCTGTATCCTTGGTTTCACAGTAAATAGTTGAGGAGGCAGGATAGGTATCCAGTACTTTTAAAACATAGCAGGAAGGGATTCCTTGTACCGGGAACAGAAGCACAATGGGACATGAGAGGGAGTTCAAAGGTGAAGCATGTCTAGATTAATTCCTAAAATGGTAGACCCTGGGACAGTGTTTTCAAGCAGATCAAGAGGGCCTTGGTAGTAATGGGGGAATTAGCTAGGAAAGAGGAAGAATAAATTCAAGAGAGAAATAATTTAATTCACCTCAAGAATAACTCATTGAAATGGAATGATTCTAGAATTCCTTTTAGCTAAAGTAGTCCAGGGGCAGCTAGGTGGCACAGTGGATAGAGCACTGGCCCTGGAGTCAGGAGGACCTGAGTTCAAATCCAACTTCAGACACTTAATAATTACCTAGCTGTGTGGCCTTGGGCAAGCTACTTAAACCCATTCGCCTTGCAAAAAAATAATCAAACCTAAAGTAGTCCAAAGATATCCTTAGCTAATCACTAATTCTCTTAATGTTTCTCAACCATGAATTATAATTGGCCTCTGGGTAGATTCATTTGAAAGTGGGAGACAAATCCTTAGAGAGAGGGGCAAACTAAGAATACTATTGTTTTAGGAGAGGGGATGGTACGTCATCTTTACTTTATTTTCTGATCTTTGCTAGCCTTCAGATCAATTCCCTTGTCCTCTTTCAGGGTTTGCCTTCTCCTGCCTACTCACCTTAAAATCATTATGGTGCATGGGCCCGCGGGAGACTAGAAAATTTGGTTTATAAATGTCCAAAAAGAAAATCAACTTGCATGTCAGCACTTTTGGCAAAGCTCTGGTTGTCCTACCCTAGTTACAGATCTATCCCAATTTCATAATCAACTGAGGTAATGACTAAAGGAACTACCCACTACTAATGAGAAACTTTTACTTTGATAATCCTTTCCTGACTGCTTCTGGGGAGAGACCTTGAATGGAACCTCATCTCTATAAGAACTCAGTTCAAATCCTTGTAGCAATCATTGAAATAGTGTGTTTATAATTTGCAAATGATTGATCCATCTGAACTCTAACAAGTTGGTTTCATATTCTCCAGTATTCCAGGCCTTGAATTGCCCCAGCTGAAAATAAATATGACTTTCTCTGTTGGGCCGGCTTCCAAGTGTCAACTTTAATAGTCTTGGAAAAATGACCTCAGACTATTTTGAGTATAGACACTCTCTTCACTGTTAGGAGGCTTGTGATTTGAAAGGTTTTTTTAAATCACCTATAATTAAAATTTTTAAGACAAAATGTTCCTATTTTGAAAGAAATATAATTCATATTTATGTAACACTTTAGAATTGGAGAACATTAAAATAAAACATGATTTCTGTGGGATGAATTCCTTTAGATTCTAATCTGAGTTCCAGTTATTAATTCAGTGGCTGGGGGTAATTCCTTTAGTATCTATAAGTATCACTTTTCCTCATTTGTAATATGAGGATAATAGCCCTAAATTATATTACTTATCACATGGGGTTATTCTAAAGGTCAAAAGAAATTGCAGATGTGAAAGTATTTTTATTAGCTATGACAGAAATTTGTCATTTTTATAATAATTGTTTAGATCTGAATAATGATGATGGCTGATATTTATTCAATTTTACAGTATTATAACACTTTATATTCACATCACACTTGAAGTGGGAAAAAATGGGAAAATTGTAGAATTTTCTGCTGACTTGGAGTCATGAGACCTGAGTTTGAATTGTAGAGTAGGGGGAATTGGCATGCATGCAGAGAGCTCCTGATGGTGTCTCCTCATGTAGAAGAGAATGAAGTACTGCTTCCAGGAGAGTTGTTTTGGTGGGGAATGAAATGTATTGGAAAGATGGTGGAGTATGTGCAGATAGTTTGTAACTGGTTCTGGTTTAATAGCCATATGATGGACAATAGCCTTTTTGATAGGTTTTGGTTGAGAAGCCCATATAGAGGAAACTTTCCAAAGACATTGGTATTTTCTTTGTGGTCCTCTCTTGGTTTGACTTCTTTGCTTATGAAACCTAATGAAAGAGAATATTGTCAGAGGAGAGTTCTTGAACCTTATTCTTTCTGAGGCTGAAATGTGACCTTGTGAAAACAGGGCTTGGTCCTTTTGCTTTGCCTTTTGTTCATTTCTATTTTAGGTAAAGGTGATGAATCTGGACATTTTGAACTTGTGAGTTTCAAAAAGTCAGGAGAGAGCCTCCAGGAGACTGGAAATTGGAATAAATGCTGAGTTTTACTATCAAACTAGCATTGTTATTGAATTGACCTCTGAAGTGATCTTGAGAGCCAGTGGTAACTAAAACAAAGATTCATCTGTCAGTCATGCTGCCTCCGGATATGGACACGGTGGAACTAATGCTATGTAGAAACTATGCTGATACCCCCATAGACTGAGGTCATTTGGGAAGAGAGTGCCCCCTGAGGTATTGGAGGAAAATATTTGTCCTTTTGTTACTACTAAATCTTTGAAATAAAATCCTTAAAAAAAGTCAATTGATTTAAAGTAGATAAATGGACCTGGGGTGCTAGTTGCTAGTTCTTAATAATGAAGAACACCACTGGGGGGCATTTGAGTTACTAGTGTTAGAGAAGAAACATCCCTTTCACCCATTCTGGTTTTCTTCTAGAATTCTGAAAGAGAAATGTAGCATTCTGACTCCGAGACAATGGGTCAGAACCTACTTGCTACATTGATTATGTCACTCAGATACTTCCTGGGTCTCAGTTTTCTTCTCTGTCAAATGAGGGTGATGAACTGAAAGATCTCAGAAGTCTCTTCCTAATCTAGATTTTTGAGCCTCTGAACCTTCTGAGTAATTTGTAACCTATATCATTTATATTTTGTGGAAGAGGAAACTGAGTCTCAGAGACATTAAACAATTTATCCATGGTCATGTAGCATATAAGTGTCAGATACAGAATTTTGTCAAATTTTAAATCAAATTTGAAAGTTAGACACCAGATTTGAAACTTAGACACCAAATTTTAATCTTAGATGTACTTATTGAAAAAAGCCAATTAAAGCTTAGGTCATATATAATGACTTTTCAGAAGTTCACCCCCTGAAGATTTTTCCATAGGTTTCCAATCCAAACAGCTAATTAACATCTATCTAAAATAGGCCCTCATTATACAGGTTAGCAGTTTGGAGGGGGATGAGTACCTAAGGTCAAAGAGGTAAACTGAACCCCTTTTGGTTTGGGGCCTTCATTTTCAAGGTTAAATGTCTCCCCAAAGTCACTGGAATATCCAAGGATGACAGTGATCATTGATTGTATTAATGAATTTTTATTTGCTTTTTATGGGAATGTATTAGCTTCAGGACCCAATCAACTAATGAATATTTTGACAATGTGCTGGACAGATTCTAAAAAAAAGAAATCCAGTGGAGAATAACTCCCTAGAATTTCACAGGCATCCACAAAAGATGAAAAGATAACATATCAAAGAAAAAAGAGACATCAACTATTGAAAGTTTGAGTCCCTCCCATCCCTCCAGGTGTATTAATAAACAGGTGCTGCCCACAGGAGATGAACTAATCTTCCACGGCCATAAACAGCATTTTCTCTTGGGCAGGGACAGTGACTGAAAGAGTGACAATGATCAGTTTGGGAACAGAATGTGGTATTTGGAGATTCTAAGAGGAATAATTATTCATATACATCATCAAAAGCCTTCCCAATTACATGGTAGTGAATGAGATGGGATTAACACCACTAATTATGGGTCTGAGCATTTTAATTATATACCCTTCTCTTCAGAGGTTTATAACTCATCTGTAAAACAAACATTAAAGGGGAAAAAGATGAATCTATTAAATGCAAAAGCAGTGCATGTAAATATGGTTTTCAGAATTTTTATGAATCATAACTTATTTTTATCAATAGTTTTAAAGTCTTTATCACAAGGAAGGGACTCAACTTATCTCTTAGATTGCACTTTGATTTTTCAAATCTACATTTTCCACATTTGCAAGTTTTGGTTTCATATGTGGTCAAAACACATCAAGAGTGTGTATGTGTGTGTGTGTGTGTGTGTGTGTGTGTGTGTGTCTGTATCTACAGATATGTATATCTAAATATCTATATTGTTATATACCCATGAAATGAGCACTTTTAAAATATCTCATTTCTTTTTGTATTTATTTTATGGGTAAAATTGATAAGTAAAATATTATTTTGACCATAATGTTTAATTAATCACTGTACTGAAATGAGCTGAATAATTGCCAAATTTCCAATCTTTTTATACTGTGTCTACATAGTACATCATCCTTTTCTACTAAATAGCTACCAAATTACATTGGTTTCAATATAAGATAATAAGTTTAGGGCCAGAGGGAGTTTAAATTAGGATTTGGAATCAGAATGCTTCTTCCATTTCACTCTCTATGATCTCAGGCAAGTCACATTGCAAAGATCCATATTTCAGAGTTAATTTTCTCATCTGCAAAACAAAGATTGTTGACCAGAACACTTTTAAATCAAAGGATCATTGCCTTTCATGCCTTACCTGATGAAGTCTTTGAATCCCTTCTCAAAATAATGCATATATATATATATATATTATATATGTTTCCTTTGTAAACCAAAGTTTACAAAGAAAACCAATTATTAAATGTAATTTCAGTTGATAGCTATTAATGCTCTAAATCCTCTTCTATTTCTAAATCTATGATCCCGTGAACCCTCCCCCCCCCATCATTTTACCGAGGGGGGAAACTGAGGTCTGGAGAATTGCTAGTGATTTGCTCAAACTCACCCAGGTGATGAGGAGTTGAGCCTCTATACTTTAAACTTCTAAAGCCTTCAAACTCTTGGTTCAGTACCATACTTTTATACTTTCATGAAACTCTGCCTATATAGGCCTGAAAACAATTTCAGAGAAATATACTTATTTCTTAAGTGGGATCACTAAAACTGGCTGCTCTGTCAGAGATATAGCTATGAATTTTTATACCTGGGGCAAGTAGCGTAAGAATCATTTCAAATGAGGTAAAGATTCTACTTCGTCAAGGGAAGTCGGAGATCTTGGGACACTGGTGTAGGTAGGGGTCAACTAGGGATACAGATGGAATGGGGAATATTGTAATCGGATGGAAAGGGGAAGGAACTGTTATCTAATAATTTTCTGATGCTCTGTTGCTTCTATGCTACTGTTGAATGATTGCAAGCTCTGTCTATGACTTCTAACTTTAGAGCTCTGGGTCAAACTCCCACCCTAGTTAAGGCTCTGATCAATGAGCCTTTTTGGCAACAAACAAAAAGTTAACATTGAAATGATTTCACTTTCTGATTACATTTATAGAAAGAAAAACAAATGACATCAAAAGCAATTTCTTTGTAAATTTTTTTGGGAAAGTATTTAGTTATCATGTGTCACTTTCAATAATGTTTTTCCAATAAAACTTAATTGAAAATGACTTTGAAACTAATGTAGTTTGTTTTCCATCATGAGATAATAATAAATTCATCCATTCAAGGATGCAAATGGAAGGACTACAAACAGATGAGAAATAGGATTTTAAAAATAATTTAAACAAATTTTTTGTGATAGAGTGGGAGTAAGAATTAGAAAAAGAGCTGGAGGAAAAAGAGGGAAAGAGAGAAAAGTGAAGGGCACCACTGAGGAACTGTGAGATAGGAAAAGAAGATGGTCTGGTCATATGACAAAAAAGGAGGGATGGCAAGGGGACAGCTAGAGTTTCCTGCTGGTACTCTTACAATGACTAACAAAGTAGAACACTGGAAAGTTCTCCAACATATTGGATCAACCAACAATAAACATTTATTAAGCACCTACCAACCATTGTGCTAAACTCAGTATTGCAAAAAAGAAAAAAGACAAAAGACAACCTCTGTCATTATGGAGCTAGCAATCTAATGCAAATAAATATATACAAAGCACATTTTATATTACATAAATAGGAAATAATTAAACAAAAGGAAGGCACCAGAATTGAGAGGGATTGGGGCCCTTGTGGTGAACCTTGACGACAATTTGGCTAAGAGTCACAAAAGATGGTCTGTATACAAAAGCTGTAATCTATACTATGAGAGAGAATGCACAAATTGATGAGTCAACAGATCTATTTGTTTTGATTTCAGTATGTACAATCATGTTCTTTTAATGTTGTGTTGCATGTGTTTCAGGCTCATAGACCAAAGTGTTTTGAATTTGGTTTCTAGTATTAATAATAAGACCTTATATTAAGTATTTTTTCTCATCTACATAGGCAAACAAAACAATGGAAACAATGCTTTTGGCCAAACAATAAAGTATTTTGGAAGATAGCTATGGCCAATATATTTTTCAAGTGTTGTATATGAATCAGCAAAAAGAGGAAAATTGACAAGATCTCCATTAGTTTAAAAAGATAAGGGAGACAAAAGGGTATTTTCCCTGTCAACTATCTAGGAAAGGTCTTCAAATCTTCACTTTAGGTAGAGACTTTGAGCCAAAAAACAGTAAACAGAGTGAATATTGGGATCACCTTAAATTTGTGGTTTATTTCCCTCGTAATTATAAAACTAGCTCTCTCATCCACAAGATGGCATGCAAGTTTATAACATTCATGGCATAGTGACCATGATACTGCTAAATCATCTTCAAGATTTCTACCAATATTGAATGGTTGTAAGAATGAGAATTTACAGCACAGAGTTTTACATATTCCCTATTGTTATGTTACTTATACCTTTAACTATTGCCACAAAAAATTGAAAAGTTATTTTTGCTTCAGGAATCACAAAATTACAATCTCAGTTCTTTCTTAGACAATATTAAGACATGGGTTTGTGCTTTATGGTTTTGGTGATGATTTATGTGAATTGTCTCACTTTTATAATCATTTATTAAGTACCCATTATGTGCAAAACACTACTAAATACTTATCCCCTCATGAAAACCCTGGAATACAGGGACCATTATTCTACCCATCTTACAGATGAGAAAACTGAGACAGAGTGGTTAATGACTGTGCCAGGGTCACATTTGAACTTGAGTCTTCCTGACTTGAGTCCAGGGCTCTATCCACTGTGCCACCTACCTGTCTCTCAACAAACTTGTGAGGTATATACCATAGGAATGTTACCCATGAGGAAACAGGAATTCAGAGGCCTCACATTACTTGCCAAAAAGCATTCAGCTAGTTAGTAAAAAAAAAAGAGAGGAATTCTAATTTAGGTCTTCTGGTCCCCAAACCCCCTACACTAACAGCATGGGTCACACATCAGATGTTTAAATTAAGTATAGATTTTTGCAGGATAATTCTATAGGAAGATGATCATATTAACCAATCAATAGACATTTATTAAATGGCTACTATGGGCCAGGCTCTGTGGTTAGCTCTGGGATTAAAAAAAAAAGACAAGACAGTTCCTGCCCTCAAGGAATTTATAATCTTATAAATTTTCTTGAGTTTCTTAAGTTTGGGTACAAGCACTTTCTGTATTTCTGTATTTTCTTTTTTTTTTCATTTTTTTTGGCCTGAGTATTTGCAAGGGAGTCGAAAACTTTTTTAGCTGGATAAATTCTCAGGGTTTATATGGGTAAAAGCAGGAAATAATGATTTTCTGAAGAAATTCCCCAAATTATATCTAATTTCTGATAGTAGAATTGGAGAGACATCATAGAAAGCTATTAAATTACAAATATAAGGGAGATGACTGGTATCTAAATATGATAAATAGTTCTGTACCCCACAATGTTTCACCAAAATATTTGTTTCAAACCATAAATGCTGCCATAACAAAAGGAGCTTTGGATACAGTTTGTCCTGGGAAATTATCATGTAGACAAAGTCTTAAAAATAGTATTGGATTCTGCCCCTCATGGAAGAACCTTGTGATGGTTGTGATATAGGCCTCAATGTATCTTGTTCCTGGTTCATATTTGTGCATATCTAATGCTGTATGCTCAGGTGGCAAAGGATACTCTCCCTTCCTCTTTCCTTTAATTCTTTCCCTTCATTCCTTCCCTTTGTTCTTTGTTCCTTCTTTCCTCTCATCCTCATCTTCTTTTTCCTCCTCCTCCTCCTCTTCTTCCTCATCTTTTCTCCTCTTCCTCTTCCTTATTTCTTCTTCCTTCTTCTTTTCTTCTCCTTCTCCTTCTTCTTTCTTCTTCACCTTTTCTTCTTCTCCTTCTCCCACCCTTCCTCTGCCTCTCTATCTGTCTCTGTGTCTCTGTCTTTCTCCCTCCTTCCCCCTCCCCTGAGCTGAAAATGCAGCAGCAACTTATGAACTTGACCCCCAATGCTGATCAGAAGCTTTAACCTGTTTCCGATCAGGTCTGCTTTGCCCTCCTTATGCATCCTGATGGACCCCATTCCTGGGACTTTATCCTGTTGGTACCAGACTTGGGGGGCTACCTAATCCAATTGAGCTCTCCTGCACCCTAGGACTTCCAAATTCAAGAAATCTGATACCACTAACTTCCTGAGAAACAGGGACTGCAGGAGTATGCCACCCCGCCTTGTACCGCTCAATTCAACGAGCATTTATTAAGTTTCTGTCTTTTGTTAGGCCCCAAGGATACAAAGATAAAGTTATTATTTGGTGATTAATCGCATCTAGGTATAGTTGTGTGGAACAACTGGCGAGGCCTTTTGCCAGATGTTGAAACATAGAGAGAGAGGGAGAGGGGGGATTCATGCTGAAAGCATCTGAGCAATTTCAATTTCAATTCAATTCACTTCAATTTAACAACATCCCTTTTAACTCCTGGGGAAATGAAGGCAAAAGGCAATCTCTGCCCTCAAAGATCTCACATTCTTATAAGAGTTACAATAGGTAAACAGCTATCTACCTGGAAGACATATATGGTGTAAATTTGAGGCAATCTCAGAGAGAAGGTGCTAGAAGTGAGGCAGACCAGGCTAGACCTCCTACAGAAGGGAGGAGCTGAGCCTTGGAGGAACCTAAGCTGGCCAAGAGGTGGAGATGAGGAAGGAGCCTTCTCTAGGCATGGGAACAGCTAGGGAGGAGACTCAGATGTGGGAAATGGAGGATCATAGGTAGGGAATAGCTTTGTGCTCCTTCTTCTGCATGTAACTCTAATGGCAATGCCAACTCCTACCCTCCTTCCTTTCTCCATGGTAAGAGCCTCTGGAACTCTTTCACCTTGTCATGGCTTCTGTTTTGTAACTTCTTCTAAGCTTCACGCCTGCTGCTGACTGCCACTTCTCTCTCTGTGTCTCTTTTTCTTTCCTCTCTGCCTCTCTGTGTCCTCTCTTCCCTGCTCTTCTCTGTACTTTTCAGGCAATCGGGAGACTCCTTTCCTTCTTGATGATAAAGTGACCTATTGAAGACTTGATCCAGACACTTCCTTCTGTATACTTACTGCTCCCAAAGTATCTTTTTTTGGTAACCAGAGTATTTACAAAGACTTAAAAAATTATTTAAGGCAATGGGTTTAAGTGACTTGCCCAGGGTCACACAGCTAGGCAATTATTAGGTGTTTGAGTCTGAATTTGAAGTCAGGTCCTCCTGGCTCCAGGGCCAGTGCTGTATCCATGATGCCACCTAGCTGCCCCTTAAAAGACTTAAAAACCCTTATTTCTAGGTTTGAGGCTATTCCTGTGTACCTGGCTAAGGCAGGTTTGGACTGTGTAAGCAGCCTGGCCTTATGGATGGAAGGCGGGCCTTTGAGGCAAGACAGAGTGAGCTTAAATTCTATTTCCAACACTTGGCCGTGTGACCTGAACAAGTTACAAGAACCCAGGGAAATCCCTAAGAATTGCTCATTTTTATCCATAGGCAGCCAGGTGGCAAATGGTACTGGGATATGCTGTCCTTTAGTAGATGGAAACAACAGAACTTAGAATTTCATGAAGAGAATTTGTTAAAATATGAGAAAGCACTATGCTTGGAGTCAGGATGATTCATTTTTGCGAGTTCAAATCCAGCCTCAGACACTTACTAGCTGGGGAAGTCACTTAACCCTGTTTGCCTCAGTTTTCCTTCTCTGTCAGTTTAGGAGGAAAAGGAAATGGAAAACCAGAATTGTCAAGAAAATTCCAAATGGAGGCATAAAGAGACTGAAATAACTGAATAATAGCACTTCTTCACTCCCATCCCAGTGTTCTAATCATCATACCACACTGTGGAAATTTTCTAATTCAGTCCATACTGTTCATAATTAATATGTGAAAGGAATACTCTACCTCCTCTTTTATACTCTATTAGTCTTTCTAAAAGCAGAACAAGCCATGTGATATTGAGGGATATTGAACATTACTCTTCATTTCTTGGGGTGCCCTGGCCAAAGAACATCATCAAGTGACCAGCCTAGTCATGGTGAAGCTAGACCTCAGAAAGCACAAGACCTAAAGGGTGATGGAGAAGCCCTTATTGTCCACGAGCATAGTGTGAAATACAACAAACCAGGTAATATGAAGAACAGCCGGGATTAAGGATATGTCATAAAAAATACTTATGAATGGAATTAAAAGGGCTGATGGAGTGATCACTGTGAAGGACACCTGCTGAATGGTCTGAGTGCTCCATTCATATTCTTTGGCTGTCAAGAGGAAGTGAGGAATCACTCCCCTCCCAACCTCTACCCCCACCCCTAGAATTTTAGGTAGACCTCCAGGGGTGAACATGGGTGAAGCCATGGGCAAGAATTATATGGGATGGGCAAACATGGCTAGGTTGGGATCTGCATGTTGGAAGGAATACTGTCATTAAAGAAATCACAAAGATATTGGAGTAGTAAATGCTATATGTAAGAAAACCACTACCCTAGGCATTGGGTGTGCAAAGTTCCCTCCAAGGGAACTGTTCTCACTCTACACTCTTATCTTGAACCATGAAAGAATCCTGAAGTCCTGAAATCTATAACTACTCTTAGGAGAATACCAAGCTAGTGGAACATTGCAAGGTGGCCTTACTTTTATCATTTGTATTTAGCTTCAAAGTTAGATTTGGCATTTTTAACTCCCGCTCCCAAGCTCCTAGACATCAAATAACCATTGATGAATAGCTCAAATAAGGGACTGCAATTTTGACCCCCCACAAAATGGTGGATGGGATCTCACTAGAGGATTAATTCACCAATGTCTTTTTCCTGTTGCATATACACTGAAGACAGCAGCCTTAGTGGGCCTCTAGTGTTATCTCATTAGTCCTTAGGCTTCTGATAAAAGACTAATATTAACCATGTGTTGAGCACATTAGCCCCTGGAGAAATTTCAGCCAGCAGAATGAATGGAAGTTGACTGGTCTAGGCACGAGTTCATTTCTCTCAACTTATGTTAGCTCTTTTTACCCCATTGATAATTCATTGAGGTGACTTTTTATTGCTTTCACAGTTATTTTCTGGTTGCTTAGCAACAGAACTCTGTACACCATAGATGTATGATCTTATTGCCACTGAATTCTACCACCATCAATTGGAGGTTAAAAAAAAAAGACAATCTTATTTTATGAACTGCTGAACAGCTCTTAGGTATTTAGTTGATAAAATAACTCACCTTTCTGGAACCCTTTACAGTTTCTAGGGTGCTTTCCCCATGATAACTCTATATGGTTGGTAGTGCAGGTACGTTTATCTCCTTTTTTCCCCTAAGACCCCCCACACCCCCCCACCCCTTTCCAGGTGAGAATAATACAACTCAAAGTTTACTGTCAAAGAGCTAGAAGGAAGGATTTCCACCAAAGGCTTCTGATACCACGTTGTTTCCTAGACACCATGCTGACTTTTATATTACTCCAAACACCAAGAAGCATCTAATTTGTTATAGCAATTCCTTCAGAAGCTATAAACAAATATAGGATACCTTACAAAAGGTCTCTCTCTCTCTCTCTCTCTCTCTCTCTCTCTCTCTCTCTCAACCATAGGGGAATCCATTAGTGGGGGGGGGGGAAATAGAGGGATTGATGATCTAGTAACTATCATATTTTTACAAAAACTTCTCATTAAATGTTGAGCTCTGTTGAGTCTAACTGGAAAAGAGCAGCATATATGATCAGAACTCTATAAATTTGGAACCCTGGGGCAAAGCCCAGATCCCACACTTATTATAACTTTCTTTGTGACAGATTTTCATCTTATGATTGTTTATTAAGGTTAGATTCTCTTGTACCACAGAATGGCTAGACATCAATTTTTGTTTTGTAATTAAGTATGCTTTATTTCCCTACCAGCAGAAATACCCTATCTCTAAGATGTACCTTTTACAAGTGTCTATTTTTTGAGTATCATAGGAAAAGTATTCAATTATTAATTATTATTATGAAAATTTTTCCAGAAAGAAAGCATTTTAAGTTAGTCATATGAAATGAAATGATTTGAGTGTACATTCCATTTTCCTCTCAGACCAAGCTTTCTTCTTCTTCTTTTTTTGTTTAAGGCAATAGGGTTAAATGACTTACCTAAGGTCACACAGCTAGGTAATTATGAAGTGTCTGAGGCTGTATTTGAACTCAGGTCTTCCTGACTCTAGGGTCAGTGCTCTATTCATTGTGTCGCCTTGTTGACCATCTCAGAACAAACTTGAGATTAACATTGTAAAATTTAAATTTAAATTATCATTGTAACATTAGAAAGTAGCTGGGGTGGCTAGGTGGCACAGTGGATAGAGCACCTGCCCTGGAGTCAGGAGGACCTGAGTTCAAATTTGACCTCAGACACTTCATAATTACCTAGTTTGTATGACTTTGGGTAAATCACTTAACTCATTGCCTTGAACCCCCCCCCCAAAAAAAAAAAAGAAAGCAGCCACAGTGAATCAGTTTGAAGGGCGTTGGGGATTCCTGACAGTTATCTCCTTGAGAAATTATTGGAAAAAAGAATAATGACAAAGTTAAACAACCTTAAGACCAGGACAGTTGACGCCTGAATTTAGACACAATAATGAAACAAAAAAACTTAGGACACTAGGATATGAAAAGCCAAATTTTAAACAATAACTTTTGCAAATTTACTTTTGAAAAATTGTCTTAAGTTTTATCCCTTTTCCTGTAAGAACTAATCTTGACATTGTTTGGTTAAGATTATTAGATCAAGATGACCTGGAAAAGAACCATAAAAACAAGTCAAGGAAATTTTACAAGTTATTATAAGTCGGTAGGCCCAGTTGGAAAACAAGAGATTGATGTTAGCATTCCATACTCGAGACTTTCCCATAATTACACAATTGTTACAGTTTGCAGTCACGCTCTGACCCGGAGAAACCAATATTCCAGTTTTGACTCAAGTACACAGTGTCTCAATAATTGCAGATATGCAACTTAAAAAACACTATACCTGTGGTCCAGATAGATGTCCATTATATAATCCACACAAGTTAAATTTTGGTGATCTTTATCCTCGGAATGTAGACTGGGTGGATAGGAATTAGATGATGCCTGTATTCAATAAATCCACTGTATCCTAGGCCTTTGAGATGGATGTGAACATGGGCAATCAAAGATCTTTTTAAAGTCCCGGTCTGACCTTTGTTACTCTCTTCTTAATAAACTTTAGTGGCTTCCTATCACCTTTAGGATCAAATATAAAATCTCTGTTTGACTTTTTAAAAATGCTGTATTTTATATTTTTTTATACATTTACCAATTACACTTAAAATTTTATTTTTTTTGGAAAAAAAATCATTTTCAGTTCCAAATCCTCACTCTCCTCCTCCTCTCTTGATTGAGAGAACAAGAAATATTATACATATGAAGCCTTGAAAAAAACATTTTCACATTAGCCATATTGCAAAAGAAAAAAAATAAAATGAAAAAAAATATGCTTCAATCTCCCCTCAGAGTTCATCACTTGTCTCTCTGGAGGTAGATAATATTTCATGAGTTCTTTGCTATTGTTGTGGATCATTGTATTGATGAGAGTAGCTAGGTCTTTCACGGTGTATCATTGTTACAATATTGCTGTTACTGTGTATAATGCTCACTTCCCTTTGTATAAGTTTCTATATGTCTTCCCAGATTTTTCTGAGAACATTCCACTTATTACTTCTTATAGCAGAATCATCATCATATTTCCACAACTTGTTCATTCATTCATTCTTCAACTGATGGTCATCATCTCAATTTTCAGTTCTTTTCCACCATCTGCTACAAATATTTTTGTCCACATAGGTCCTTTTCCTTTGATCTTTCTGGGATACAGACCCAGTAGTGATATTACTGGGTCAAAGGGTGCGCACAATTTTATAGCCAGAATCGTCCTTCAGAATAGTTGAATCAGATCACAACTCCACTAACAGTGCATTAGTATCCTCATTCCCTTTCCTCCATGCCCCCCCACCCCCAATCCCTGCTATTTTTTCATTTCTTTTTCTTCGTGTTAGTCAACTTTGTTTGACATTCTAGATTGTTTTTTGTCTTTCCAGACTTCTCATACCTTTCTCCTGTCAACTTACTCTGCATTCTAGTGATACTGGTGGTTCTTCACACAAGATATGCCATCTTCTAACTCTGGACATTTCCCCTATTATTCCCTATTCTGGAAAGGCTCTCCATCCTCATCTTCACCTTCTGGATTCTCTTATGTCTCAGTTAAAATTCTTCTTTTATAGGAAATCTCTCCTGATTTTCCCTTAATGTTAGTTGCCTTTTTTCCAAAAATTGTTCTATTTATATCTATGCAGTTATTTGTGTGTTGTCTCTCCCATTGGACTATAAGCTCTTTGAATGCAGGGACTCCCCTCCCCCCCTTTTTTTGGATCTTTAGCACTTTTCACAGTGTCTGGCATATAGTAGGTGTTTAATAAATGCTTGTTGACTTGACTTTTCTATTTATCACCCAACAGTACTTCCTTTTCCCGGAAGATGCAGGATTCATCATTGACAGTATTGGAACCATATCTACAACAAGGATTTTTGATTTCAGTGGAGACCCCAAAAGGTAAATAATGTAGGTAGATTTTGCCCAATGTCAACGTTCCTTTTCTGGAAATTTCCTTTTTTCTGTACTTTTTCCACCATCCCTTGTTCTATTCCTATTCTGTAAATGTTTTTTAAAATCCATAGAGGATATTGAAAATAAAGTTATTATTTGACTCTTTGCCTATATTTTTGCTACTGTTGACTTGTAGAAAGAAGAAAACGTGGTGCAATAATGTTTGTCCTTTATTTTTTATTTTTATTTTTTATGTTTTTGTGTTTTTTTTGCAAGGCAAATGGGGTTAAGTGGCTTGCCCAAGGCCACACAGCTAGGTAATTATTAAGTGTCTGAGACCGAATTTGAACCCAGGTACTCCTGACTCCAAGGCCAGTGCTTTATCCACCATGCCACCTAGCTGCCCCTCTTTATTTTTTGAAGAAGACCATGACATCAGGAAGGTGATGCCATGACAAGCATGTGAATTGAGTTTTGAGTGTGTGGGGTTGTGTTTAATCACCAGCCTCACTTTCTTCTCCAGAGCCATCTGGGTCCAGTGGTCAGATAGAAATCAGTATGACTGGAGATGGTCCTGGATGTTTGGCAGTCAGGGTGGAGTGACTTGTCCAAGGTCACACAGCTAGTGAGAGTCAAGTGTCTGAGGCCAGCTTCAACCAGTAAAAACATGTTGGATTTGTAATCAAAGAATTGGATTCAAATGCCAACAATTCAATTCAGTAAGCAATTACTGTTTAATTGTGTGCAAAAAATTATGCTTGGGTTCTAAAGATCCCAAACCAAAAACAAAATAGTCCCTATCTGCTAAGAGCTTATATGTTCTACGTCGGGATGGAAGGCAGGGAGTCAGAACACATAAGTGACCTTTGTAATTCATCTATTGTGATACTGGGCAAGTCATTTAAAATCTCTAAGCCTCAGTTTCCTCATTTGAAACTTGAATGAGCAGTATTAGACAATCTCTGAGGTCTCCCCCAACTCTAAATGCATGATTAAATTTATTTTTCCATCTTAGTTTCTTCTGTCCCATTTAGAATTCACTGACCCACAATGGGGGTGCATAGAATCAAGACTGGATGTGCTTTCTGTAAGCCTATGGCCCAGGGAGATGGAGTCTTGTTTGGTAAGAATGGCTATGGACAAAAACATTTCCATTACAGTCCAATGAACCTTAAAATTTACTAGACTAATATCTTCTAGTTTCCTCTGTAGGATCACAACTGCCAAATGGGGAGGCATTACATACTGTTATTATTTCTTATTTAATGTTGATTTTAGGAGTTTCCTAGGCCCCAGGGTACTTTACAGAAAATGATAATGTAGCAATAAGCCACTCAATCCCAGTTTCTTGTGACCCTGAACTCTACCACCTCCACAGGTTGAAGAAGTTGTACTCTTTACTTGCTTTACCTACAGCCTCAGCAGCCAGACTTCAGCAGAGACCTTTATGACAATAGAAAGAATGGAATTAGGCCTCAAGGCACTAAACATCTATCTATATCTTTTTTTTTGGCTACAAAATTCCTTAATTTACAGTGATTGATTTTTTTGGGGGGACAACTGACTAAAATATGTATTCAATGTTCTCAAGTCCAAAGAAACCTAGAGAAAAATGAAAATGGATGATTTCTAAAAAAATGTATTGTGTTTACTGCTGGAGTTCAATGAATTCTCAGTCTCATCAGTAAGTATTTTTCCCTCTAGCATTGCAGATTATAATGCATCTATGCTTGCCTATCCTGTCCATTCTCATAGAATCATAAATTTAGAACTAAGGGGTCTTGGAGATTATCAAGGATACCTCCTTATTTTGGAAGTGCAGGACCACATAGTTACTAAGTGTTTGAGGCAGAATTTGAACTCAGATCTTTTCAATTAGATGTTTCACATTTTCTTCTAATTTTTCATTCTTTTGGTTTTGAAGTATTGTGTCTTGACTTCTTGTATAGTCAGCAGCTTCTTTTAGTTCTATTCTACTTCTGAAGGATTTGTGTTCATCAGAGAGCTTTCTTATCTCCTTTTCCATCTGGCCAATTCTGCTTTTTAAAGTGTTCTTCTCCTCAATTACTTTTTGAATTGTTTTATCCATTTGACTTATGCTGGTTTTTAACATGTTATTTTCTTCAGCATTTTTTTGGATCTCCTTGACTAAACTGCTGACTTCTTTTTTCATGTTTTTCCTGCATCCCTCTCATTTCTTTTCCTAATTTTTCTTCTATTTCTCTTACTTGATTTTCAAAATATTTTTTGAGCTCTGTCATAGCCTGAGCCCAATTTCCGTTTTTTTTTTCTTGGAGTCTTGATTCAGGAGCTTGTATTTCCTCATCTTCAGATTGAGTATTTTGATCCTTCTTGGGATCATAGACAATGTATTTCTCAACAGTGTTCCCCTTTTTTCTCTATTTACTAATTTCCCCAGCCTGTGCCTGGTTTTGGGATTCATGAGCTTTTGAGTATTATTGGGACCCCCCACCCCCAACAAGGATCTCAGTGTGTGAAGCTCTGTCTTCTCTCCTGGTCTGTGAATGACCACAAGTGTACCACCTCTGCTGAAGTGGTGGAGTCCTGCTGTTCTATTGGGGGGGGGCCTAGACTATGATCAGGATCTAAATGTGGTCAGAGCCCCAGAGTCCTGTTCCAGGTACAGAGGACAGACCTCAAAAGTCTCTCTGCACTCCCCTAACTTAGGTATGTCGAGCACTCAAGGCTTAGTTGCCTGGGGGTTCCTGCTTACTAGCTCTGCCTTCTTCGGGTTCCTGGATCTGGGCTGCCATGACCTGGGGCTCACTGAGTGCCCTGAGGGCTGGGCTTCACTGGCTTGCTCTGGCAGAGGTATCCCTGCTGATCTTCCAAGTTGTGCCCCATACTCCCCCTGGGTGTAGGTCAGGAAACTGTCCCCACTGCCATGAGCCACAGCTCCTAGGTGGCCTGGGGCTGCCTCCAGGAGGTTGAAGTTCCTTCACTCTGGCAGCCGCCCCCCTAACCCTGTGGAACAGAGCCTTTATGCTGTTTTCCAGGTTACCTTGGGCTGGAGAATTGCCTCATTGGATCCCTCTGTGGGTTCTGTCTCTGGAAAATTTAGTTAAGAGTCCTTAGTTTATGAGTTTAGAGGGAGAGCAACTAAGAGAGGCTCTTCTCCTAGAGCCATCTTGGCTCTGCCCCCCCCCCCCCCACTCAAATTTTTCTGACTTCCAGGTTTGGTGCTTTTGTCCAACTCCTCTGAGAATCATTCATGGGGGAAGGGTTTCCACTTCAATTCTGCTATTTTTATAAACAACTTACAGAATTATACAATATCTGAAAATAGAGGTAGCTAGATGACCTAATGGATAGAATGCTGTGTCTGGAGTCAGAAAGATCTGAGTTCAAATTCTACCTTAAACATTTACGATTTAACCCTGGACTAACTTCAGTTTGCCTCAGCTTCCTCAACTATGAAGTGGAGATAATAATAGTACCCACCTCTCAGGATTGCTATGAGACAAAAATGAGCTATTTATGAAGTAATTAGTACAGTTCCTGATGCAGTTTCCTCTCTCCTTCCTTTCTTCCTCTTTCTTTCTCTCCCTTCCTTCCTTCTATCTGCCCTTCCTTCCTTCCATCCTTCCTTCCTCCTTCCCTTCTTTCTTTCTCTCTTTCTCTCTCTCTCTTTCTTTCTTCCTTCCTCTCTCTTTCTCTCTTTCATTCTCTTTCTCTTTCTCTCTTCCTTTCTCTTTCTTTCTTTCTCTTTCTCTCTTCCTTTCTCTTTCTCCCTTCCTTTCTCTTTCTCTTTCTCTTTCTCCCTTCCTTTCTCTTTCTTTCTTTCTTTCTTTCTTTCTTTCTTTCTTTCTTTCTTTCTTTCTTTCTTTCTTATAGTTGTTTCTTTAAGATTAAAAGTTGCAATAAAACTGCCAGTCTGAATCAGTAGAATGAATTTATCCACTTGACTCTACTTCCACCAATGAAATCACAAGTTCAGGTCAAAAAAAAGGCATTATAATTTAAAAATGCAATGACAAATTTTTAAAATTGACCTTTCATTACACAAATTAGAGACCCTTTTCTTTCCTTAGGAAAGGGTCTAAGAAACTGTTAGTTTATTTCTCTGAATGATTATCCATTTGAAAAACTTGAATTCATAATTTGTTTGCTAATGGTACATAAAAAAATTCCTGGTAAAGATTGCCAGAATATTCATTATTCTTTCCTTCTTTCTTTTACTTTGGGGATTTAATAGATTCTAGGATCACTGAACCTTTAAGTAGGGATTGGGAAATTCAGGTGTGCTTCATTTAGTCTTGTTAATTCATTCCTTCTAGGTAGATAGGCGAAGCAATGGAATCTCTATTGGTTAGCTTCTGGTGAAAATATTGGAAGAGCTCATTAGAACCTTTCTATCCCTTAAATAAAATTCCCAGTATTCACTGAGCTAGATGAACAGTAGATAAAGGATTATAACTGACTCATTCATTAGCTGGTTCATTATATTTTTATAATTAATAATTCTTAGTCTTATTAGATGAAAATAATTTTTAAAATGAATTTTAGGTTCATCAGGATATGACCAGAAATAAAAACAACATGGTGCCATAGGGAGAAGATTGGACTTGAGTCAGGAAGAACTGAGTTCAAATTTCATATCTGATATTATTAGTTGTGTGACCATAGGCAAGTCACTTGATCTATCTAAGGTTCAGCTGTAAGATGGAGATCATAGATTTAGACCTGGAAGGAATCTAGAGGTCATTTAATGAAAACCTTGGCCAGAAACCCCTTTCTCAAATTGGTTTGTTTGTAGGTTTTTTTCCCACTGGGGAAAAGAGCCCACTCTTTCCTCCTTTCTTGCCTATCCTTAATCACTGAATGGTATTGTTTTCCCAGTCAAACTGAGACCTGGGAAAGACCTTAGTTTAAAAAAGGCCACTGCATTCAGGGTCAACTTCAGTCATCCTGATCATATCTTGCCACTAGACCAAGATGGCTCTGGAGGAGAGAGTGAGACTGGTGATTATGCACAGACCTTCCTCACTTAAATCCAATTCACTGCATGGCATGGGATTGCATGCCTGATGTTATGGTCCTCTTCAAGAATGATAGATGGTGGGGTGGCTAGGTGGCCCTGGAGTCAGGAGTACCTGGGTTCAAATCCAATCTCAGACACTTAATAGTTACCTAGTTGTGTGGCCTTGGCAAGCCACTTAACCCCATTTGCCTTGCAAAAAACCTAAAAAAAAATGATTGATGAGGTAGCTAGGTGGTGCAGTGAATAGAGCACTGGCCCTGGAGTCAGGAGGACCTGAGTTCAAATCCAACCATAGACACTTTATATTTACTAGCTGTGTGACTTTGAGCACTTAACCCCATTGCCTTGCCAAAAAAAAAATCAAAGAATGATGTATGAACAACAACCCAATTTACATGAGAGATAACTGAGTCTAAGAGATTAATTGACTTTCATAAGGTAGCTGAACCGCCTTAGAGATCTGAACCTCTGATAATTAACTTATCACCAAGCCTTTATTTAATGCTATATTATTAGGAGCTGTGCTAAATGTAGAAATGCAAAAAGAGTACCCTGCCTTCAGGAAGCTTACATTCTAAAAGAGAATACCTATAGCATCTACCTCATGCTCTTGGGTTGAGTCTCAAACCAGCCAACATGTAAGAAAGCTTTGAGAACTATAAAGGTGATACAAATATTATGTCTTAGTAATGATTTGGGAATATTTTGGGAAAATTTGTAAAATCCTGTAGAATGAAGTCTTTTTCTAGATAACCTTCAGGGAAAAAACTTACTTTGAGTTGAATTATCAGAATACTTTGGATTATGTTAGAGTATAATTAGTTAGATACTAGGCAGCCAGATGAATCAGGGAGCAGAATGTTGGGCCTGGAGTCAGGAGGACCTGACTACCGATCCGACTTCCGACACTTGCTAGTTGTGGACCATGGGCAAGTCACTTCACCTTTGTTTAATTCACTGGAAAAGAAAATGACAAACCATTCTCAGTATCTCTGCCAAGAAATACCCTCTAGATAGTCTGGTCCGCCACGTCATAAAGAGTCATATTCTATTGAACAAAAACATATCTAGATGTTATCCACGAAGGTCAGTACATTTTATCTTTATTTGAATTAAAAAATAATTTCTGGGTTTAATGAACCTCTCTCCCCCCAAATAGAACAAAAAAGAATATTTCCCTATAGAAAGTAGAACAGGACAATATCATTAAATGTGAAAACACAAATCTCATATATATAAAACTGTATTTCTTGCTAAAAGTCTATAATAAACATTACTTGATTTGAATTCAACATGTTACTTTCAATGTTGAGCTGTTATCTGTGTTTCCTTTAGTTCTCTTGTGTGTGTGTATGTGTTTTTAATACTTCAGTGACCCTCTTTCCTTTTTTTGTGACCCTCTCAACCCCTCTCTCTCAAAAAACACCCATAATCATTGTAGCAAATTGCTATAGTCAAGCAAATCCCAACAACTGCCACATCCAAAGCATGTTATTCTGCACCTTGTTTCCATCACCCTTCCATTAGGAGGTAAGTGGTTGAGTGCATTTTGCACCTATAGAATCTGAGGGAAAAATAACCAAGGTTTGCAGTCTTTTGTTTCTTTTCTTTTTTCCTTTGCTTCAAATCATCCAGATTTGCTGTCTAAATCAATACAATTATCCAGATAATTGTTGAGCTTGTCCATTAACTTGGCTCTTGCAGATAGAATCCTGTTTCCTGGGAAACAGCCTAGCCACCAAACCTTGCACCTGGGAGTTGAGGGGGGAGGAGGCCAATACAATCACCAGCCTCAGCTATGCAGAGTTTTCATGTTAATGAGCCAACCTGTAATCTATCTATTAGGAAACATCCAGCTTCCCCATAGCCTGCACGCTCATTCTCCAAATCCATAACCATCTCTGCTGAAATGGAAACCCATTAATCAGTCCTGTCTTTGGGTCTCTCTCTCCCTAATCGTTACACTATTTAGAAGAGTCCCTGAAACAAAATCCTTTGCTCTTGTCAATCAGTTTTTCAATACTGGAGGACTGGGCTTGGAGGACTAACAGATAGAAAATTGATTCTAAAATATTTACTTAGCTTAGTCATAATAGGAAATAGTGTGGACTAGTGAAAAGAAAATTTAGATTTTGTTTTAGATGACCCAGGTTCAAATCCTGGCTCTATGGCTTCCTACCACTCTGGATCTCAGTTTCCTTAAGTGTAATATAACTTCATTGAATAAGAAAGTTGGATTTGGAGTCAAAAGACCTGGTTTTTAATTATGATTCTACCATTTTGTGTGTGTGTGTGTGTGTGATAATTGGTCAAATCACTTTTTGTGGCCTTGGTTTCCTCACCTGCAAGATAAGAGAATTGGGTTAGATGATCTCTAGGGTCCCCCCCCTTTTTTTTTAGGATTTTGCAAGGCAATGGGGTTAAGTGGCTTGCCCAAGGCCACACAGCTAGGTCATTATTAAGTGTCTGAGACCGGATTTGAACTCCGGTACTCCTGACTCCAGGGCCGGTGTTTTATCCACTGTGCCACCTAGCTGCCCCATCTAGGGTCCCTTTTTGACCTAAACTTATGAACCTGTGAAAAGTCGTGACTGAGAAAGAAGGAAATAAGCATTTAGAGAGCGCCTACTGCTGAGCAATGATTATTTCATTTGACCATCACAACTCTGGGAGATAGGTACTATTATTGTTATCATTCCCATTTTATAGCTGAGGAAACTGAGACAAATGTAGATTAAGTGACTTGCACGGCTAGGAAATGTCTGAGGCCATGTTTGAATTCAGTTTGACTCTAGTCTCAGCGCTCTATCCACTGTACTACCCAGCTACTTCTGCCTCATAGGATTCAAAGTGGAAAGGGATCTAAAATAGTAATTTGGTTAAATCTCCCCATGTTACAAGTCAAATTGTAGCTTAAAAATGAAAGAGACTTGGAGGTCATTGAAATGCATCTGTTGAAGGAGAAGGAATAGACAATCCCTCATGAATCTGCCCTTGAATACTCTGGGGTTTGAGAGAATGAGGGGGTTGCAGAGGGGGCTGGCAGAGGTATGCTACCGAGATAGGAGTGTGGATGTGGCAGCCCCTGGGGAGGGATATTCCATAGTTCATTTCAGACCAATATGAAGGCTATTGCATGTTGGCATCCTGGGTCCATATTTCATTCGCTCCTCTCTAGTTAAAGTTCTGGGACGTCCCTATGCTCTACTGATTTGGCAATGTAGCCCATAGCTCAATTCAAATGTAGTATAAGCATGTGTTTAGATGAGATTTTGATGGATTTGACCAATCCAGTCTGTTTGTGAATATGGTCCAAACAGCTGGACCAATCTTGTGTGTGTGGACCTAGCCTAGAGCATCCCTGCATCCCCAAGTGCTCTCTCCCATTGTTTTTGCTTATTTGTTTATTTTTTTTTTTTAGGTTTTTGCAAGGCAAATGGAGTTAAGTGGCTTGCCCAAGGCCACACAGTTAGGTTGTTTATTTGCTTTTTTTTATAGCTTTTCATTGGTTATTAAAGTGACTGACCCTGGAGAACTTTTTATCATGGGAAATATAAAGATCTTCCTCATCAATATAAACAATAAGGCCCCTATTCTCACCTGCAGGTAAGGAAATAAAAGCTGTAATCTTATTGCAACCTTGATAATTAAATATGGAAAGAAGATGAAATTCATTATTAAACTGTTTGCATTCTAAAGATTTTAGTGGTAGTAGTAGGTAGGGAGGAAACAAAGTAAAACAACAAAAATTTTTGATTAAATTTTTTTTCTGCTCAGAAGTGGGGAAAAACACCTAGAATATAAAAATTTCCCCAAAAACATTTTTATCAAAAGCCAAAGATCTTTAAAGAGAGGAATGCTTTTGATATTGTACTGGAAGAATGTCCAATATACTGAATAAATTTCAAGGGCAATGTATCCTTTGATTCATTGGCCAGAGCTTTCAAACTACATCTCTAGCCTTCTCTGTCCCCAAAGAGGATACTCATGTTCACTGTCATTAGGAAAGAGCTTATAAAAGAATTTTAAGTGCCAGGCCTTCACTCTCCAGGAAACAGAAAAGTCATGTACTTTGTCCAATGCTGCTCTCATATTTTTTTTCCCTTTAAATAAGTTTATTTAACATCAAAGAAGCAGTCCTGACTCCTATCCTGGTAAACTCAACCACCCCTACGGAAGGCAATATCACAATTGATGAAGAAATTCCAGTAGGAAAAACTGTGGGTTCCTGCCAAGCTACTGATGAAGACCAGATGGGGCCTCTCACCTTTGAATTGGACCCAGGGAATAGACACTTTGCTATTGACAAAGGTGGGGCAGGAATTGGTCTTGGGTCTTTTAAAGCAGAGAAGTCCACAGGAAAGTATTGGATGGAGAGTCTGAAGACCTGTTTTCAAATGTTGGTTTTTCTTTCTGCCTGTATGATCTTGAGCAGTAACAACTCCTCACTGCCTCAGTTCCTCATGTGTAAAATCCGAGAATTGGACCGGATGGTCTCTAAGGACCCTTTACAAGCTTTGAAATTTAAAGATTGATTCCTGATATTTGGTGCTTGGTAGACTCTTTAGCTGGTACCAAAACCAATAAATGAGTATTTATTAAGGATTTACCATATGCCACACTGTTATAAGAAAAAGTTAAAAACAATCCCTATCCCCAGGGAACTTACAATTTAACGATCCCAATTCTGTCTAAAAAAAATTTAAGACTTTTTGGTTCTAATGAAATTCAACATTCTTTCCTCCAAGCTGGTTTGATTTCTGGAAACTCATAACTGGAATTTCCAGACCCATGCTACCAATATTTAAAATGTGTAGACAGCCTGCAGTGAGTCGAAATAACCAAATCATTCAATTTTTTTGGTACTATAAAACTGATTCAACATCAGAAATGGATAGGATTTCATCAGTGGGAATTCCATAAAAGAGATACATTACTGTCTGTTTTGCCCATACACCCTGAGGATCATGGAATCTTGTCTTCTGACGGGCCATTTCCTCCATTAGAATGTGAACTCCATGAGAAAAATGGATTATTGTAGTTTTTTATTTGAATCTCTAACATTTAACAAGGGGCTTTGTATATGGCTAATGCTTAATAAAGATTTTTATCTTTAATCACTTGGTATCTTCCTTCTAACTTTCCTCTCTCTGTCTTTCCCTCTTCCTCTCTTCCTTTCCTCTTCTCATTCTTCCTTTCCCAACTCCATCCTCCTTTTTCTCTTTTCCTCTGTGGAAAAAAAAATCTGGAAGGTTTTGAACTTTCTTTTTGATGCCTCACAAAAAAAAGACTTAGGATTTAGGATAACTTTTTCCAATAACTTCAACTGTCCAAGGACATTGAAATCAAAATGTGGAACATCTTAGATAGCTTAACCCTATTGGTTCTGGGGGGAGGGTTAGGTGGAGCAGGGGACCTAAAGGAATCCTAAGTAGATTGTTTACTGACTGAATTCACTAGTTAAATGGTCATGTTTCTCCTTTTAGTTGTCCATGGATGAAACAGAGTGATTTGTCTGAAATTATTTCTTAGAAGTATATGAAAACTTAGAGGAAAATACCGATAGTTCTCTACCAAAATATACTTAATGATTCATTCTTTGGTAGCACAATGGATAGGGTGCTGGGTCTGGAGCCCGGAAATCTTATGTTCCTGAGTTTAAATCTGACCTTGGGCATATACTATCGTGTGACCCTGGGAAGATCACTTTAGCCTTGATTGACTCAGTTTCCTCATCTGTAAAATGAGAAGGAAATGGCCAACCATTCCAGAATCTTTTCCAAGAAAATGTCAAATGGGGTCATAAAGAGTTGGGCATGACTAAACACCTTTTCTATTTACTTCTGCTGTGCCAAAAGCTAATAGGAGCAAGCAGTCTCCTTTTGGAGTTCAACAGTTACTCATCAACTTTCTGAAATATTCTGAAGGCTTCAATCCATTTCCATACTACTCATTAATGCTGTTGTAATATGATTCTCTGATCTCCATTACCTGCAGACCAAGTTGACTACATGCCATCCCTCCCCAAAGGTTTTCTATTAATTTTAAGGAATTTGGGAGGCATCTAGTTGCTCACATTGGTACTGGTTGTACTTTTGCAATTTGTACTAGTGCCCTAGTTCAATTAACAGTTAAGTTGGCCTTTTCAAAGAAGTATTTATTTCAAAACTAAAAGAGAAATATGCAAGCATTCCCTCACTCTCACCCCATCACACCTGGGGCATAATTCCCTAACCCTAAATCCTCAACAGTTTTTATGGATGAGAAATAGATAAAAATCATAGTTTAACTCAATATTAGTCTCACTAGTCTAAAGCCAAGGCTTGTATCCTGGGCCCTGGCTTCTAAAGGTTTTCCTGCTGGTTAGGGGCAACATTTAACCTGAAATTCAGATTCCAAGATCTCTTTGACTCCAGCACCAGCACCAGGACATGAGACTCCATAGACATAGAACTGGAAAAGACAAATGAAACAAATCCAAAACTCCAAGGCTCTTTCTCTGGATCACAGTTCTTAAGGGGAGTCCAAACCACATTCAACTCTTCCTCTACTGCATTGAGTGAATGAGATGTTCGAGAGAGAGAGAGACAGAGAGAGAAAGGGAGAGAGAGACAGAGAGAGAGAGAGGGAGAGAGAGCCAGACAGCCAGACAGAAAGTGTCTCTGGTAGTTTCAAAACAAATTGTCTTGCTGTTTCAGAGGGTGGAATTGTGATGATTGCTAACCGGATGGACCTGGAGGAAGCTGACTTTGTGGAGGTTCAGTCATTTACCATTAAGGCATGTGATGAAGACCAACAGTGTGCAGTTATTCCTGTGATTGTGTACATTCATGGGATCAATGATAATCCACCATTCTGTGATAAGTATTTGTACAGGTGAGCTCAAGTGGGAGGGGGAAGAAGAAATATTTAGGAGTCCATAAAGTACCAACTAGATTAGCTGAGTTTCTTGACAATAATATTGCCTGTGAATTCTCTAGTTCTCCAGTTAGTACCATTTAGCCTTGGTATGTCCAGTGCTTGGTTCACTTTCTTTCCATTCTTACTCCTCTCCTTCTAGGGGAACTTCACCATCCTTATTGGCGTTCCCTCAAAAGCTCTAACTTTCCATTTCCTCTCAATTCTCACGACTTATTCTTCTATTTCACTTAAGAGACATACGGAGATGGTCATACTCTTGATTTTGGCGACACTTAAAAGTGATCTACTTCCATCTGCAAGAATTCTGAATTTCCTTTATTTGATCATTATATTTGATCCCTCCGTTTTTTTCCTCCTAAACCTACTTGAGCACTAATCCCTCCATTTTTTCCTGTTTTCTCAGATCATCACCCTTGTTTGGTTAGACTCTACTCTTTTCTCTATATTGATATCTTATTGATTCAGTTCCACGTTATACTATTCTCTACTCTCATAACCTTCTTTTCTCTGGTTCTGTGGTAGATAATACCTTGCCAAACTCTTTTGCCTCCTCTGCTCCTAATCATGTGCTATTTGAAATGAGTAACACTCATTGATTTGTATAACAGATGCTTTGTTTCTTCTCACAAAGACTTGTTAATACAATTATTTATCAGATGACTGAGGGGAAAATTCAAACATAATGCAGATTTGGGGTCTCTAAGTTGAATGAGGTGGGTGAAAATTTGAGGTTTCTAGCCCAGAGACTTTCTACTACCTTGAACTATTCTCTTCATAAATGAGGGGGTTGAAATAGATGAATTCTGAGGTCCCCTCTATCTCTAAATCTATGATTTTGTTTTGTATTTGTCTTCTTTAAGAAAAGTTTTTTCCCTGGGTGTTTTTTGATCACAAATCAGCAGAATAATAAGCTTCTTAAAATCAGGGATAGTTTTATTCTTACTTTCATCCCACCAGCATCTAGCACACAACACCTTGTATATAGTAGGTTCTTAATAAATGCTTGCTAAGTTATTAAATTGAGTTAATAATCTCTGAACTACTCTAAGGGAAAAGATTGACTCTATAAGGCTACATTACAGTAATTTTGTATATACTAAAATATTCAAATGGAGCTGTGATATTGATGTGAATTTTCCCTCCAATGATTTAAATGAAGTCATAAATTTAATCAGTAATTAATTAAATGCTAAAAAATTGGTAAATCATAGCTCATTCATATCTTCCCATTCTATGGTACTCATCCATGGACTTCCATAAATTTGCCATACTGTGTAGCCACCATGCTGGACATTCTCCTTTCTCTTTTCTGACATTACCAGGATCCTATTAGAATATTTAAGATTTACCCTTATCATCAGACCAGATCATTTCTTTTTCATACCTTTCTCTGATAATAGCTTTCATTTCAGGTTTTTGTAGTTCCTCATTGGACCTATATTGTAGCTTATCACTCAGTGTTTATTATAAAGCATTAGATAGACAAAGAAGGAAAAAAAATACATACTCCTTTCCTACAAGAACCTTATAGTCTAAATTAGAGGCAATGCAGTCTTATTGTATAATTATGGTCATAGGCTTATTTCTTCTGAAATTGTCTTCTTTTTTCGTTTATTTATTTATTTGGTCTCAGTAGGATGTAAATACCTAGAGGGTAGGAACTGTTTCATTCATTGTCAACCACCATGGGCTTTTTTTTTAAACTTTAAGAAACAACATTTATTTTTCTTTTACATAAGTCTATACTTCACGTCACCTTCAGAGAAAGATGCTACCATGGCATTATTATTTTACGATTACTGAACAAGCATTGACATTCTATTCTTATTAACGAAGTAAGACAATTTGCTGGTTAACATTTAAATACATGCAAACGCCAGTTCCAATATCTCAAGAACATTTTTTTGGTCATAAGCAAGGAATTACATCAAAATATGACAAAATTTGCAGATCTATTATAAGCAAATAATATTTAACTCTGCATAGTTTGTACAAAATGCAATGTAATAAAGAATATCAACAATATCATCAACTATTTGTTAATTGACCCAAAAAGCCCAACATTCGCTTGAAGTGGGACATTTTAGGCTCCATTGATGTCATTTATTTTTTATTTTTATTTATTTTTTGATCAGTCTAATATTTATTCTCATTTTGTACAAATAATGTTTTTTTTACATTAATAAAATATTCTTGTTTAAGAGTAAATGAAATACCCCTCCCCCCATAAATATAGACTTGCTTGAGCAATAAAGTAAAGAGGAGAGAAAAAAATTATAATTAAAAAAATAATAGTAATAATTGTAGGTATGGCCAGGTGGCTCAATGTATAGAGCACCAACCCTGGAGCCACAAGCACCCGAGCCCACATCTGGCCCGTAAACCCAACAATCACCCAGTCGTGTGACATGCAAGCCACCCGATTCCCACTGCCCTGCAAAAACCAAAAAGAGAAAGAAAAAAAAGACCCAAAATAAAATAAAATAATCATAATAGTAGGGGTGGCTGGGTGGCAGACAGAGCATTGGCCCTTGAGCCAGGGGTACCCGGGTCCAAATCCGGCCTCAGACAACCAACGATCACCTGGCTATGCGGCCCCAGGCAGGCCACCCAGCCTCATTTGTCCTGCACCCTCCCCAAAATAATAATAATAAAAAATGTGCTTCAGTCTGTGTTCCAACACCAACAATTTGTCACGGGTGGATCACATTCTTTATGGTAAGTACATGGCAAAAGTTACTTCCATATTTTTCCAGCATTGCTGATTGCAACTCCCTCCTTTCGTATTTCTCCACTACCATGTACTATATTTTCTCTCTCCTTTCACTCTGACTCTGCTGTAGGGTCACTGAGTGGCACAGCAGACAGATCCCTGGTCCTGGGGCCAAGAGGCCCTGAGCCCCACCCCCCTATCACCCCTTAGGCCCAGCATCCACCTGGTCCTATGGTGCCAGACAGGCCATCCATCCCAGTCCCTTGCAAGAAGTAAAAAGGAAAATGTGTTATATCTGACCACTCTCCCGCCGTGGTCCATCCTCTCCTCTATCACTCACATCACCCCCCCTTCACCCTGTCCCCTGCTTCTTACTCCAGATGCTTATACCCCATTGAGTATATATGCTGTTTCCTCTCCTAGCCACCTTTGATGACAGCAAAGCTTCCCTCATTCTCCCCTGCCTCCCCCTCTTCCATATCATTGCAATAGCTCATTGTAATAAAGAAAAATCTTATTATATGAAATATCTTGGCCTATTCCCCCTCTCCTTTTTCTTTCTCCCATTACATTTCCCTTTTTTTCTATTGACTCCATTTTTATACCATATTTTATCTTTGAATTCAGTTTTCTCCTGTGTTTCAACTATAAAAGCTCCCTCTACCTGCTCTATTAACTGAGAAGGTTCATATAAGTATTATCAGTGTCATTTTTCTATGCAGGAATACATGCACTTCATCCTCATTAAGTCCCTCATATTTTCCTCTTCTCCTCCACTATGCTTCACCTGAGTCCTGTATCTGAAGATCAAACCTTCTGTTCAGCTCTGGCCATTCCAAAAGGAACATTTGAAATTCCCCTGGTTCATTGAAAGTCCATCTTTTTCCCTTGAAGAGGACATTCAGCCTTGCTGGGTAGTTCATTCTTGGCTGCATTCTAAGCTCTTTTGCCTTCCAGTATATTATATTCCAAGCCCTACGAGCTTCCAATGTAGCTGCTGCTAAGTCCTGTGTGATCCTGACTGCAGCTACACGATATTTGAACTGTGTCCTTCTGGCTGCTTGTAATATTTTCTCTTTGACTTGGGAGTTCTGGAACTTGGCTATAATATTCCTAGGGGTTGGTTTTTGGGATCTCTTTCTCGGGGGGATCGGTGGATTCTCTCCATTTCTATTTTGCCCTTTGCCTCTAGAATATCAGGGAAATTTTCCTGTAGTAATTCTTTGAAAATGATGTCAAGGCTCTTTTCCTGATCATGATTTTCAGGTATTCTAATAATTTTCAAATTATCTTTCCTAAGTCTGTTTTCCATATCAGTTGTTTTCTCAATGAAATATTTCACATTTTCTTCTAATTTTTTCATTTTTTTTTTTGTTTTGAAGTATTGATTCCTGATTTCTGGTAAATTCATCAATCTCCCTGAATTCTATTCTTTGAAGGATTTGTTTTCCTCAGAGAGTTTTCTTATCTCTTTTTCCATCTGGCCAATTTTGCTTTTTAAAGCATTCTTCTCCTCAATAACTTTTTGAACTGTTTTATCCATTTGACCTAAGCTGGTTTTTAGCATGCTATTTTCTTCAGCATTTTTTGGATTTCCTTGACTAAGCTGCTGACTTCATTTTCATGTTTTTCCTGCATCTCTCTCCTTTCTTTTCCCAGTTTTTCTTCCAACTCCCTTATTTGATTTTCAAAGTCTTTTTTGAGCTCTGTCATAGCCTGAGCCCAATTTCTGTTTTTCTTGGAGTCTTTAGATGCAGGAGCTTATCTTCAGACTGAGTATTTTGATCCTTCTTGGGCTCATTTGCAAAATATTTCTCAATGGTGTTCCTCTTATTTCTCTGCTTGTTCATTTTCCCAGCCTGGGCCTGGTTTTGGGGTGCTTCCTGAGCTTTTGGGGCACTCCCACAAGGGTCTCAGTGTGTGAGGCTCTGTCCTCCCTTCCTGGTCTGTGACCCCCTCTGCCACGGGGCTGAGGTGGGGGGGCCCTGTTGTTCTATGGGGGGGCCTAGACTGCGATCAGGATCTGAATGTGGTCAGAGCCCCAGAGTCCTGTTCCAGGGGCAGAGGACAGAGCTCTGCAGTGTCTCTTCACTACCCTCCCTCAGCTCAATGGGCTCATGCCCTGGGGGCTCCTGCTTATGGCTCCACCTGCTTCTGTTCCTGGATCTGGGCTTAGTTGCTGTGTGCCCTGAGGGCTGGGCTCCACGTGCTCACTCTTGCAGAGGTCCCCCGATGTTCCCCCACTTTGTGCTCGGTGCTTCCCAGGGTGTAGCTCAGGAGACTCTCCTGCTGCTGAGAGCCTCGGCTCCCAGCGCTCTGGGGCTGCCTCTGGGAGGCTGAAGTTCTTTGGCTCAGGCGGGCCACCCCTCCGGCGGGCCACCCCTCCAACCCTGGGGAGCAGAGCCTTTCTGCTCTTTTCCAGGGTACCTTGAGTCCACCATGGGCTTCTTTATTGTCCCATGGGTAATAGTAATTTTTAGTTCTTAGGAGAGTGTTAGATTAATGAATACTTCTGAAAATTTCTGCAGTTTTAAAGAATGTTAATTCTGAAGTCACATCTTTCCATTTATAAAGGTATAGAGGCATTGAAGTGATTGCAAATAAAACAGTTGTTGCTAAACTGGTGTGTCATGACCTTGACAAGTCTCCCGATATGCTTCGGTATACTCCTAATAGTGGACCACTTGGTGAGGGAGAGTTATTTGAACAAGTATCAGACTTTCATAATGTCATACGGGTGAGTATCAGTTACCAGAGAAGCTAATGTGGTATAGGGTAAAAACAGTCCAATTGGACCTCAGGAAACTTGAGTTTGAATCTTGACTTGGTCATTTATATAACCTAAATGACTTTGGGGTGTTTGGGGTGTTCAGGGAAGACTAGCACCTAAAATGTGATGGCTTGCTGAGACCTTTTCAGGGCTGCTCACCCACTTTTGGTGTCCATCTGTCACCCAATTTTCACTTGTGACTCCAAGAAATCATACAATGTGCAGCAGACATACCCCAGTAAACTGTCTTGGCAGATGAGCTAGACCAGGTTAAAAGTAGCTGATAGATTACAAGCATCATTCCACCACAAATTTTGGAATTTGGAGAAAAGCCAAATTATTATTATATATTATATATACTTGGTATTATATATTTGGTGAGTTAGGGGGATGAATACTTTTAGTCATGTGAAGACTTCTCCTGATGGCATGAACAGATAAAAACAATTTCTTCCAACAACCATGAAAGAGGCAAAAGAAGGCAATGGGGAATGCTTAGAACTTGGACATCCAAGGTCATCCACTGCATCCTGGGTCATTGTCAGTCATTCTGACTTTTGTTTTGCTACTGAACTTTGATGACTATAAAAGAAAAGTGAGGTAGATGACTGTGCATCTTTGCTTCATTTAAATCCTACTCAAGTATGAGTCAAGATATTACCCCTAGTGATGTCATTGGTCCTCTTGAAAATGAAGGACAAATAATGACCTTGGATAACTCACCTAACTTCTCTGGACCTTAGATTCCTCACTTGCAAAATGAGGTGGGTGCACAGTTCATACCAAGGTTCTCTTCTAGGTCTAAATCTATGAGGTGAATATGTCATTCACATTTCATCTGATTCCTGTCCTTTGTCAGTGGGCATAGAAAGGAAAGAAGTGATTTGGAAGACAAAAGTCCTAGCTCCTTAAATGCCTGGAAAGTTAATTAATCAATTTGTCTCTATGTCTGTCTTAATTTTCTTCTTTGTAAAATGATAACAATAGATTCTTCCCCCTAATTAATTCAGGGTAAAGGAACTGGAGACCATGAAATACTTTGATTTCCTGAGGGATAAGCTCTGTATAATAGACATGGAGGCTAGTTTCCTGGTCCTTGGAAATTCCAACTTGTTCACCTCCTTCCAAGCCTTACACGGAAATTTCTGGCCTTTCTGTTGTCAGAGGATCCACACTGAGGGTAGTGAGAATGTTTAATTGTACTTTAACTAGTTGAGGCTCTTTCCCCGAAGACATTCCATCACTCTGCCACCCAGCTGCTGCTAACTTTCCTTTTTGTTCTAAGTCCTAATTCTTGATTGCTTGGAGTAACTTTTCCCTACTCCCAAATATTGAAGAGTCAGTTCCATTTTTATTCATTATGACTGAGGAGAGCCAATGATCAGCTCTCTCTCTCTCTCTCTCTCTCTCTCTCTCTCTCTCTCTCTCTCTCTCTCTCTCACTGGGGTCAACCCTTCCTTAATAGAGTTTGACAGCCAGGAGTTGAGCTTTTAACAACTTCTTGCATTTTAGAAAATTACAGCCCATGTTGAGGGCAGTGAAATGAGGATTGAACTATAGGCTTGTAGAGTGGGTTTGGATAGGGTCTCAGAAGCCTCTCCAACCTTTTTACTTTAAGGATCAGGAAACTGAGGCCTATGAAAGTTCAATGACTTGCCCATGGTCATACAAGTATGAACATCAAAGGTGGGATTTGAACCCACATTTTCTGACTCTGATTTGTACATTACAGAGATGAGGCAAGGGAACCTAGAAGATCTGTGTTCCCCAAAGCTCTAGTCTGTGACCTTAAACAAACCACCTCCTATTTCTAAGCTATACTTTTCTATCTGAAAAATGATGTGCATAATTGAGGTCCCTCTTTAAGTTCCCACTTTCCATGATGCTGACATCTTTTTTAAATAAAACTTTACCAAATTGTATAATTTCTTGAATAGTCAAGTTTTTTCCAAACCAAATTACATAAGGTTCAGAGTTTTAACACTGATGTTGAATCTGTGTGCATGTAATAGAAAATGTTTAGCAAATCCTTCAGCAATATCCAGACATCCAGATGTTTTCTGTCAAATAAACATAGTCTGGGTTACCTTTACCGGGACAGGTACTAACATTGCTGGTATAAATACAACAGCAATGTTGGGTTATTTTTGTAGTATGTAACTCAAGGTAGGATGAAGCTATGTCAAAAAATCATTTGGTACTTCCATCGAAAGTCTGAGTCAAGATAGCATCACCTTACATCAAATTCTTTACGTTAGTGGATCTTTTTATAGTAGGTATCTGGTATATTCATGAGATTTCTTGGGAGGGTAGATGGTTCTGCCTCATTGGATTTCTTCAAAAAAGGATGAATCATCACTTGTTAGGCATATTGTAGTGGAATTCTTTTTTTTTTATCTTTTCATGTTTAGATGGGACTAGTTAAATACCTGAAGTTTCTATGATTCATAGGGTCACAATCTGTGTTTTATAGAATTCAATTCAATTCAAAACAATCTAATACTTCCTGTTTTTTTTTTTTTAGATTTTTCAAGGCAATGGGGTTAAGTGGCTTGCCCAAGGCCACACGGCTAGGTAATTATTAAGTGTCTGAGGTTGGATTTGAACCCAGGTACTCCTGACTCCAAGGCTGGTGCTCTATTCACTGTTCCACTTAGCCGCCTCAATACTTCCTGATTTAATTCAGTTCATCCATTAAGCCCTTGAGAGCAAATCACTATGTAAGGAGAGAAATCTTGGTCTAGAGACTTATATAGTGCTTTAAGGTTTGCAAAGTGGTTTATAAAATTATAATCTCCTTTGGTCTTCACTGTGAATTCTTGAGTGGCTATTTTTAACCTCATTTTATAGAACACTGATCCTGGATCATGAAAACATCTCTGTCAGTTATTAGCAGTGTGACCAAGAGCAAATTGTTTAACCTTTTTTAGCCTTATTTTTCTCATAAAAAAGGATTCATAACTTTTTCTTTTGTACAGACTCCTTCCCTGGATTGTCTACTAGGTAGAGTATTTTTTAAACTTTAAGCTGTTATGTAGATATGTTATTGAATACCAGTCACACAAAAATGAAAATTGACATATCTCCTGCCCTGATGGAATATGTAATTTATATAAGGGGACAGGTCAGACCTTATTAGGTCATTGTGCTTATAAGGTTTTTTCTTTTGAAATTATTTTACTTTTGGTTTATTGATTTATTTTATCCCAATATAATATAAAAGCTTGAAGGACCAAGGCTAATTTTATTTTTTGTATTTGTGGGGCCTGACAAATTCCTATTATTATGACATATTCTCTAAGGTGAACAAAGACTTGGATTATGAAAAGCCAGAGACTTCTGCAGTGGGTCATGTCTACGAGATGATGGTGTCTGTCTTTGATGATGCCAGCCCCTCTCATACAGGTAAGCTCATCCAAAAGTTATCAAGGGATTTCTTGGTGTTCTCTTGTTCAAATGAGGTTTAAAAGCCTTGGGAACAAATGAACTTTTCTCATAATTATCTTGAAATGTCAAAGGTTCCTTCCATTAGGAATAACCACAGTAGAGGAAACTGGGAGAAAAAAATAGTAGGAAGACTATATTTGGGGAGGTCTTCATTAAATTAGGGGACCAACTATGGACCTTTTAAACTTCCATCAGAGGACAGAACAAAGCTATGTATTGGTTGTATGCTCTCTGGAGCTAGCATTAACTGTGAAATATAGGTTCTATGTTTTTTGCTATCATGCATGCCTGAACTTCTGCCCAGTGTTGCCAAAGATTTACTATTTGAAAACATCTATTTGCTTGGTATCATGTGAACCTAGCTTCTATCTGAGTGATTTTTAAATATGTCAATGCTTTGGCATCAGAAAATGCAGTCATAGTTTGAGAAAAACAGCAAACCTACCCTCAAAGACAGAATATGAATCTGCAGTATGTCTCTCACTGGAACATGAGGGTGAAACTAATAAGATGAAATTTAATTGTGGAAAAAAAAAAGCAAAATCTTACTTCTGTGTTAAAAAAAAAAAAAACAATTCCTTGAATATAAGTTGAGGAAGTATGGCTAAGTGGCATTCTTTGAAAAAAGATCTGCAGGTATTAGAGGATGACAAGTTCTAAAATCCTCAGTATGAGTCAACAGTGTTATGTGGTAGTCTCAAAATAATTAACACAAGTTTAGATTGCATCAAGGGTGGAATAATGTCCAGGACTGGGGAGATGATAGTCATACTGTATCTTGTCCTGGGCAGGACACTCTGGAGTATTCTCTTCAATTCTGAGAGCCACATTTTATGAATGATATTGAGAAACCATATGTATTTGCAGAGAATGTTCAGAGAAAGGCCATCAGGGTAGTGAAGAATCTTACCTTCATGATGAATATCAGTTGAAGGAATTAGGGATATCTGGCCTGGAGAAGAAAAGACTGAAGGAGGATGTCTTCAAATATATGAAGGACAAGGGCTGCTAGGTGGTGCAGTGGATAAAGCACTGGCCCTGGAGTCAGGAGTACCTGGGTTCAAATCTGGTCTCAGACACTTAATAATTACCTAGCTGTGTGGCCTTGGGCAAGTCACTTAATCCCATTTGCCTTGCAAAAACCTAAAAAAGAAAAACCAAATATATGAAGGACAGTCAGGTGGAGGAGGGATCAGTCTGGTTCTACTGAACCCCTGAGGGTAGAACTAGGAATGTTGAGGTGATCAAGAGACAGATTAGGCCTGATATCAAGAATCACTTTTTAACAATTACATTTCCCCCCAAAGATATGAGTGGCAGTGGGGTCACCCTCACTGGAGGTCTTCAATTAAAGACTGGTTTGACTACTTGGTGATATGGATAGAGTGGAGGTCATTTTCAAGGTCCTTTCCAGCTCTAACTGTATTGTCCTTTATGTGGTAGAAAACAGCCTTGTTTATGAAGAAGTAGGCCTGGGTGATCTTTGAGATCCTACCCAGCTCAGAGAATCTGCAATTCTTGTATCCTCCCACACCCCTGCAAGTGAAGAGTCACCTTCCTTCCACTTCTTCATGTTCCTAATGCCTATGGCTTCCTCAGTTTGGGGCTCATCTCCGGCTCCTCAGAAAGCATTTGAGTTCACTATTCTAATTGTAGAGCTGATAGCATTTAATATAAAATGCCCATTTCCAGTATGACCTTTCAGGAAGGTACTTTTGGGCTGGGGCTTCTCATCCTTATACCATTATCCACTTTCCTGATCCAGTCACCTTAATGCCCATCCTACCTCACCCCTCCACTCCCATCCAACTTAAAGAAACCTTGCCAATTGTACATAACCCATATCTTCCCTGGTCTACAAGCTAATTCATTCCCAGCAGCTGTTTATGGTGGAGGCTTGTAACACAGCACATGTGGTTTATTCTATTTTTATGGAGATGCTAATTAGCCTGGGTTTGTTCTTTATGGATGATATAAAACCCATGTTAAGGCATAGTCATTAGCAACACCTGCTCTTGGATCACATGAATGCAGTCACTAAAGGAAATATTGAGGTTCTGACATAAGTCATTTTTCTTCTGGATGGATGTGGAATGTCATCGTGGCTGTGGTGGATGAGTCCTTGGATGCTCTAAGCCTGGTTGAAATTTATACAGTGCTTTGATAGTTGCAAAAGGCCTTCTCCTCATCTGTTCATTGGAGCCCTGTTGGTGACAACGTGACTTTATGATTATGATGCAAGTCTGAGGCAGGGATGTATTTCTTGGAACACTGGGCAAACAGTCCGGGCAAGTATTTGAACCCCTCGATGGAATCTAGTTTTAAATGCACAAAATAAAATACGAAGGAGACAAAATATGGTGGTGAAAGTTATAACTAAAATATTAACAAAACAAACAAATCTATGAAACCTAAGTGAAGAACCCTTAGTATAAGGTGAGTATTGAAGGGGATCATTCTCTTCACATTTCAGTTAAGGAAATGGAGAATCAGAGAGAATTAAGTGACTTACTCATGGTCACCCTGCTACTGAGTGTCAGAGTTAGGATTTGAACTCATGATTCCAAGTTTTTTTAACTACTCCTTCCCCTTACACCATGTTACCTATTGATTAGTACCCATCTTTGCCTTCTGCTAATCATTCTTTTTTAATTTAATGATCAATTCACGAACTTTGAGTAACTTTTCATGTTTGCTTCTCATTATAAACAATTATAAAACACTCACTTTGGACAAGATACCATGCCAAGTGTTGAAGATACAGAGAAAGGGTAAAACTCCCTCAGGGAGCTCCCATTCAAAGTGGGGGAGATAACATTCAAAGAACTCTGTACATTCAAGAGACTTAAAGGATAAATGATGTCTAATTGCAGACTAAATAGAGCACTTCTCTAATCTGAATGCTTTCCCCCAATTTGCAGGTTTGAAAATATGAATGTCTCAAATGACTTTTGATCAGTTGGTCTCTGGCAGGGATGAATATGAATATCTGTGCGTGGGAAGCATTTGAAATTAGCTGAGAATCAATCAGGTCACTGGAGAGAGGGAAATTTGGACTCTTCAAGTCTGCTAGAAGGGGGCAAATTCCAACTCTGTCAAGTCCTGCCATGAAGAACTTTGGATAAATCAATAAATTTCCCTGGGTTTTAGTATTCTTATTTCTAAAATAGGAATATTGAATTAAATGGTCTCTAAGACCCTTCCAGTTACATATGTATGATCTGATGATATAAATCAGAGCCTGGGGTGGTGGGTAAGCACATAAACTAGTTTCTGCCCTAGACAAAGCTGATGACTAGGTCTGCCTCCACCCCTCTATTCTTTGTCTCCCTGGGTAAGTCACTTTATCTTTTAGAATCTCTTGGACAATTCTGGAAGACTATAAGATATTGAGAAGTTGTTGATCTGCATTGGGAGAAGGAGTTTCCATGCTGTGTGTTCCATTATACTGGTTTAAGCAATATAAACAAAATAGCATTTATTGTGTATAAAGTTAACCCTGCCTTCATGTTGCCCTATATGGGGACCAAAACAATAGAGTGTTTTGGATAGGTCTGCTATCTTTTTTTTTTTTTAGATTTTTCAAGGCAGTGGGGTTAAGTAGCTTGCCCAAGGCCACACAGCTAGGTCATTATCAAGTGTCTGAGGCTGGATTTGAACTCAGGTACTCCTGACTCCAAGGCCGGTGCTCTATCTACTGGGCCACCTAGCTGCCCCTTAGGTCTACTATCTTGAGAATGGTTTCACTTCTATTTTTGTACCTCTTGCTCCTAAGGAATTAACAGGTCTAGTTAAAAAAAAATTGATTGTAGAGAAAAGAAGAGTAGAGGAGGCCAAGAGGATTCTGAGTACTGGAAGGATTGTGAATGAGAAAAAAAGAGACAAAGAATAGAGGAGCAGAGGCAGACCTAGTCAGTGTCAAGGCTTTGTCTATTTAACAAAATGAAAACATAATAGAATGTAGGTAATATTAGCATGTGGTTTTCTAAGTCAATAGGTGCAAGAATAATTATAAATAGTTTAGTGTCTCCTGTTTCTATTTGATCCTGGCCTCGACTACTAAGATGTTGAATGACTTGTAGAGGCCGACTCCTAGTCGGGCAAAGATAAGACCTGAACCCCAGGATATCTGGTCTGGGGGTCAGCTCCACAACACTGCCTCACAAATTACAGAGGAGAGCCAAAGGTTCCCTGGCAATGGATGGGGTTTGTGATTGTCAAATAGGATCAGTTAAGGAGAAAAGAGTTTTGACCTTTTCTTTTTTAATTCAATGATATCTAGACCTTATGATTAACTAATCCAAAGTCTAAACCCCTTGCTTGTTTTTTATTTTTTTCACAGTAACTGTTACAATCATTGTGGAAGTTGTTCCTTCAAATGAATTTAGTCCAGTTTTTAGGCCTTCAAGTTACTCGTTCACTGTTCCAGAAACATCAGGAGGTAAGCTAAGGAGTAATAATAGAAAGATCTTCTATAGCCTTCCCTGATACTTTTGTCTATTAGGACTGTCTCCTTTCAATTTCTCTGAACTCTTTGTTTGACACCCTTCTTTGTTCCTATGTTCTGAATTAAACTTGTCTGTTTATATATTATCTGATAAATAGAATGTAAATTCCTTAAGGATAGAAACGGTACTTTTTTTTGTATCCCCAGAACTTAGCAAAGTGTCTGGTAAACACCAGGTGCTTAATATTTGTATTTGGATGGAATTCTTTTAATAGAGTATTTTACATTTTATAAAATATTTTCATATTCATTCTTATTGACTTCAATTCAATAAGCATTTATGAAGCGCCTATTGCATACCAGGAACTGTGTATTGGGGATACAGAAAAAGCCAAAAACCAGAACCTGTCCTCAAGGAACTTATAATCAATAGATCCTTATAGCAATAGTGCCCCACATGTAGTAGGTGCTTGATAAATGCTTGTTCACCTGACTTTTATTTTTTTCATTTTTAATATATTTTATTTTTTCTCCAACTACATGTTAAAATGGGCTTTAACATTTTTTAAAAAGTTTTGAGTTCCAAATTCTATTCCTTCCTCACCTCCCTTCTCCCTGAGACAGTAAGCCATCAGATATAGGTTATATATAAGCAATTTTGGGAAATATCTCCATGTTAGTTATTTTGTACAAGAAGAATCATATACAAGATAAAAGAATGAAAGAAATAAAGTGAAGCAAAGCATGATTCAGTCTATATTTTAAGCAGCATTAGTTCTTTTTGGAGAGTTGGATAGTATGCTTTACTATTAGTCATTTGGGATTGTCTTGGATCATTTTATTATTGAGAATAACTTAGTCATTTATAGTTCATCATATAATACTATGTTTCAGCATTCTTCTGGTTCTGTTCACCTCATTATGCATCAGTTCATTAAATCTTTCCAGGTTTTTCTGAGACTATACTGCTTGTCATTTCTTATGGCACAACAATATTCTATCACAATCATAGTCATTCTCCAATTGAGGGGTATCCTTAGCCACTACAAAAAAGCTGCTCTAAATAGTTTTTTAAACAAATAGATTCTTGTCCCTCCTCCCCCAATATTTTTTACATCTTTGGGATATCAACAGTTCCTCTGAGTTTTGGGATGAATGAATTCTAAACTTAGAATCTAAATTTACCTTCCCTGTGCAGTTTTGGACTATTTCTAGTAATCTTTCTGAATCTATCATACATCTGCAAAATAGGCAAAAATCCATTTTTATTCAATTCAATTATTAAACAATGATTTGATTATTTGTTATTAAGCTAGTAGTGTAGTGCATAGAGAACCAATCTCAACATCAGTGAAATTTGAGTTCAAATGTCATCTATGACACATCTTACCTATATGAACCTTACTTTTCTCTAGATTACTCTCTAAGTAAAACTGAATTGAGCCAATCTGCATAGATAGAGAGTTTCCTCTTCAATGGACATCATAGCTCCAGTCCAAAATAATCGGTGGTGGTTGTTTCATTTTTTCTCTCAAGTCTAATTCTTTGTGATCTCATTTGAGGTACGCTTGACAAAGAAACTAGAATGATTTGCCATTTTCTTCTCCAGCTCATTTTATGTATGAGAAAATTGAGACAATCTGGATTAAGGGACTTGCCCAAGGCCACAAAGTTTGTAAGTGTCTGTGCTCAGAAAGATGATTTTTTTTTTGACTGCAGACCCAGGACTCTAGCCACTATATCATCTAGCTGTACTCCTCCCTACTAGTGCAGAATACTCAATCAAGGACTATATTAGTATGGTATAATAAAAAAGAGTCTTGGATTTAGAATCAGAAGATGGGAGTCTAAATTCTGTCTCTGTTGCTTATTGCCTCTGCAACCTTGCTCAAGTCAAACAACGCACCAAACAATCTCAGATTGTTGTATTTTTATAGTTGTCATATTATACTTTTAAAAAAACTTCACTTTTTCTTCTGTTGGCTTCCTCCCTCCCTCCTTCCTTCCTTCCTTCCTTCCTTCCTTCCTTCCTTCCTTCCTTCCTTCCTTCCTTCCTTTCTTTCTTTCTTTCTTTCTTCCTTCCTTCCTTCCTTCCCTCATTCATTCCCTCTTTCTGTCTCCCTTCCTCACTCCCTCCCTCCTTCCCTTCCTTCCTCCCTTTCTCCCTTCCTCCCTCCTTCCTCCTTTCCTCCCTTTCTCCCTTCCTCCCTCCTTCCTCCTTTCCTCCCTCCCTCCCTAGCTCCCTCCCTTCCTTCTTTCCTTCCTCCCTTCCTTCCTTCCTTCCTTCCTTCCTTCCTTCCTTCCTTCCTTCCTTCCTTCCTTCCTTCCTTCCTTCCTTCCTTCCTTCCTTCCTTTTATTGTGAATGTGTTTGACTCTGGCAGACTTCTAATTTATGGCTTCTAGGCTGTGCAGCTGAGAACCAAATCATCAGAATAATTGGAATTGTTTCCAAAGAGTTCATAGACTCTGAAGGAGATTCATGGATGTGTTTTTATGAGTTTTTTTTTTATTTTGCAATCATTGATCCTCACAATATTCTTATAACAAAGTGAGTAAGGACTAGTGACCAAGATTCAGATGGCTCAGATTCTAACCTTCCCTCTCCATCAGTGGTTCTTGTTTTTGGGTCATGGACAATCCTTTGGTAGTCTGGTGAAATCTAAGGACCCATTTACAGAATCATATTTTAAAAATTTATTTAAAATAAAAAATATATAATATAAAAAATCAAATATATTGAAATATAGTTATCAGAATATTAAAAAAAAACAAGCTAAGAACCCTTGGTTACACTCCCATCTTACTGTGTGGCTTTGAACAAGTGACAATTTTTATCTTCACTCACTTTTTCCTTTCTTTGTTTACTTCTTAATTCTTAACTATGTTTCATAAAGTCCATTAGGCACATAACATTACAAAAGTGTGACATTGCTATAAATGGTTTTCTTAAAATGTGGGCCCATCTGCATCAGTGAGGTGATGCTGCAGAGGGCTGATACTATAGTAATTTATAGTTCTAGGACTCAGTTCTAGTTTCCTATAAAGACCACATGATTGGAAAACAGATTATTTGCTAACAAGTGGAGGAGGGAGGGATAAAAATGCTCTTGTACAAAGCTATACCCAGGGCCTGAAAGATTTAACCTACAACCTCTGAAGGTGTTTCAAAAATGTTTTAACATGGAAAATAGTCTCCTTTCATATGACTCTGATTAGAAACTTGAGTGGTAGGCTGATGACTACAAGAAGCTTTTTTGGGGGAATGAAATTATGAGAATCTAAAATATTTAAGGTAATTTTCTCTGATGATATGCGACACCCACCTGAATCTCTCATTGATGGAAAGCTTCTGGGAAGAAAAAAAATTAGAGGGAAAAATTTCCTGCATCAGAAATTATTTAAAAGAAAGTAAATGAGGATCATATCATGCTGGGATTTAAGTCTTATGGGAAAACATTTCATTTACAATAGTTTTTGATGAAGAAACTTGGCAGTCTTACAGAGAGTTTCATAATCACTCTATTTTAAACTTTAGCTGGGGATGCTCAAGATAGCTCTAAGTTTTTATTGAAAGGTTAATTTAACACCTACAGAAGACTATAAGCTTTCCAGTATATTTAACCAAGTGCTGTATGTGAAAAAGACACAATTTCTGCCCAGGACTGTATGAGGCAGATTGGAATTTTAACCTTTATTCCTTTGGATATATTTATATAAGGCATGCCACATTGAAGGCTCTTTAAAAAATATCTTTCAGGCAACCAAGAGGTTGAAATTTTGGTATTTGCGATTTGCAACTTTGGGCAATTTCTTCATTATTCATGAGTAGGGTCTGACTGGTTTTGAGATATTTGTTTTGTTTACTGAACTCCTGATGACTAGAGGCTTCTCCTCTAAGAATGCCTTCATTGACAGAATGTAAATTATATATGCAATGCATTTACATTCAGTCCATCAACAAACATTTATTAAGCATTCACTATGTTTAAGACACTGTGCTAAGTGCTTGATACAGAAAAAGAGCAAATCTAGCTCCTACTGTCAAGGAGCTTACATTCTAATGAGGGAAGATAGCATGTTTGTAAATATGAAGATATATGATGAGCAGTTTGATTGCTCAGTGGTGAGAATACTGGGTCTGGAGTCAGGAAGACCTTAGTTCAAATCTGGTTTCAGACACTAACTAGTTACATGACTCAAATAATTTAACCTCTGTTTACTTTAATCTACTGGAGAAGAAGATGGCAAACTCTCCAATATTTTTTGGCAAGTCATAGGGCACAATGAATTGGACATGATTAAATGCAACAAGTTATGTGATACATTCAAAAGAAATGAACATTACTCAGCGGAAAGGGTCTAGCAGGAGGGGGAAACTGGGAAAGACCCCTTGCCACAGACGGCATTTGAGCTGTTTGTGCTTGACCTGTGATTGCTGTTTTCGCTGTTTGTCTTTCATTCTCAAAGAAGACCATGACATTAGGGAAGACCATAACATGCACATGAATTGGATTTGAGTAAAGGGATGCTGAGCAGTGTCACCAGCCTCACTTCCTCCTCCAGAGCCATCTGGGTACAGTGGCTAGATGATTGCCCAGGATTGTGAGGTAATCAGGGTTAAGTGACTTGCCCAAGGTCATACAGTTCGTAAGTATCAAGGGTCTGAGATTAAATTCGAACTCAGATCCTCTTGACTTCAAGGGTCAGTGTTCTATCCACTGCTCCACCTAACTGCCCCTGACCCTGAGCATTCCAAACTCTTATTGGTTTGACCAGTCTCACATGTTAACTGGACTCTAATATTGTGATGTGATTTTGATCCTCATTGAGAATGAAGGACCACAAAAAATCCAATCAATTGTGCAGCAAAAAAGGATAAAGTTCATGTCCTAAAATCAATCATCCATAGACCAATGGGATGGAATATTCTAAAGTTATAAGAACAATGGCATCAACTCACTTTTATACCATGTTTTCATAATTTATCAAATGTCTTTCTTGAGAAAATCTTGAAAGTCTACAATGTTATTCTTGACCCACATTATAACTTTGTTGTGGTGAAGAGATGAAACTCTTCTTTTTTAGTGTCTTGGTTATGTAAAGATATTGCATTGTTTAAAATTGACTTTTGTTTCAAAACTTGGATCTATATTTTGCAGAATTTTCTACTATTTGATATTAAAGATGTGGTTAGATTCTAGATCATTGACATATGGTGAATATAAGGGATTTTTTAAATTAAATAGACTAATCATTTGAAGTATTAACTTACAGCCTCTTATGAAGTTGGAAGAGTGACTGCTTTTGATGAAGACAGTCCATTGAACTGTTTGAGGTATAAAATAATCAGAGGAGACACTCAGATTATTCGAAAATTCTGGATTCATCCACTAACTGGAATGATAGAACTGACCACCCAGCCAGACTATGAATCTGTGAAGCAATATAACCTCACCATAGAAGCTGTGGATTGTGATCAAGCTCATCCACGGACAGCTGTTACCATGGTAAGTAAACAAAACATATAAACTTAAATTTAATGAGGAAAATATTTGATTAGAGTAGAATGTAAACTTATTCAGGGCAAGGACTGCTTCCTTTTTTATTTTATTTTATTTTATTTTATTTTATTTTATTTTAGTTTTAGTTTTTGCAAGGCAATGGGATTAAGTGACTTGCCCAAGGCCATACAGCTAGGTAATTATTAAGTCTCTGAGATTGGATTTGAACTCAGGTACTCCTGACTCCAGGGCCGGTGCTCTATCCACTGTGCCACCTAGCCGCCCCTGCTTCCTTTTTTTTTTTTTAAAAAAAACCTTGGTATCCTTAGTTTAGTGTCAAGTAGTGTTTTGAAAATAGTAGGAAATTTTAATATTTGTTGAGTTGAATGAAATAAGCAAAAATAAGATAATTTAAGGAAGAAGAGAGAACTAAAATGTTGAGGAGTAGAAAAAGGCTCTTTGAAGAAGGTAGACTTTCACACAACTTTCACATTAGTGTTGGTGGGAGCACTAGATTTACAGTCAGAAGATTTGGTTGGGTTCCAGTCTAGACCCATTTAATAACAGTGCAGGATTGAAAAGTCATTTCCCTTCCTTGAGTCTTAGTTTCTCCATCTGCAAAATAGAGAAAATAATACCTGACATCTCATAGAGTTTTTTTTTTTTTTTTTTGGCAAGGCAATGGGGTCAAGTGACTTGCCCAAGGCCACACAGCCAGGTAATTATATATTAAGTATCATAGAAATGTGATTTATCAGCAAAGTTAAGCTAACTTGACAATTCACTAGAAGAGAACCAAATAGTGAACATCTTCATTATTCATTAGAATTTAGAAGAATGCTCAAAAAATCTTTGAATAAATTTTCTCTGGTCTCTGACATTTAAAAACTGAAGAAGGCATTGAGAAGAAGTGAAACTAAAAGGAACAGATTCAGAATATTTGTTACTACCTCTATAAGATGGTACCTAAATTTAGATATCAAATCTTCATCTTTCCCTTGAGCCTAGAATTAGCTATTTTAACTTCCTATTTGACACATTCATGTATGAAGGAACAGCTAGGTGGTGCAGTGGTTAGACTGCCAGGTCTGATTCAGGAAGACTCATCTTCCTAAATTCAATTCTGATCTCAGATACTTGCTAGCTGTTTGACCTTGGACAAGTCACTAACCTCAATTTCTTCACCTATAAGATGAATTGGAGAAGAAAATGATAAATGAGTCCAATATCTCTGCCAAGAAAACCGCAAAATGGGTTCAAAAAGAGTAAGACAAGACTGAAAAAAAGATTGAACAGCAACAAAGGTATCATAGGAAAGTAATATTCTATATGCCCCAAACAGTACTCATCATTGTTCTCCTGAAACCCTCTTGTGTTCTAACTTCCCCATTTCTGTCAGGAACATCATTTTTCTTCCACTTACCTATTTTCATAATGTAAAAGACACCTTTCATATTTTGCTTAAGCATTTTTCAGCTCTTGTTAGTTCCATCTATGAAGCATTTCTTGTATCTATACCTTTTTTTTTTTTTTTTAGATTTTTCAAGGCAATGAATGGGGTCAAGTGGCTTGCCCAAGGCCACACAGCTAGGTAATTATTAAGTGTCTGAGACCAGATTTGAACCCAGGTACTCCTGACTCCAAGGCTGGTGCTCTATTCACTGCGCCACCTAGCCGCCCCTATACCTTTTTACTTTTTTTAAAAGATTTTATTTATTTTGAGTTTTACAATTTCCCCCCTAATCTTACTTCCTCCCCCCTCACTACAGAAGGCAATTTGCCAATCTTTACATTGTTTCCATGTATACCTTTTTTAAAAATTCTCATTGTAAGTACATTATTTCATGTTCTCATTATCTCTCATCTTTTTTTTTCTCCCTTAGAATGCAGACTCCTCAAGATCAGAAACTATCTTTTTCTCTTATATTTGTGTCCCCAGGACTTAGCCCTGGGGACAGAACATAGTAGCTGCTTAATAAGTCCTCCCTCCCTCCCTGCTTGCCTCTCTCTTTCCTCCCTTCCTTCATTTCTTCTTTCTTTCCTTCCTCCTTCTTTTCCCTCCTCCCTTCACTAATATCCTCCCTCCCTTTCTCCCATATCTTTACAATCTATTTATGATATTCTTAGTCAAGAATATCAGGAGGTCTAATCACATTTAAGAAACTCTATTTAAGAAACTTTTAGTATGAGATACAGCAGAAGTTTCTTAAATATCTCATACTATTTATTTCTTCCTTAAGGATATGATTTCTCTCTTATCACATTCAGCTTAGATCAATGCATACTATGGGAATGATGTAAAGACTAACAAATTGCCTTCTGTGGCGGTGGGGGAGGGAAGCAAGATTGGGGGAAAAATTGTAAAATCTTTCTAAAATTAAAAAAAGAGAAACTTCTTTTTTTAGGTCTTCTTTTCCTTTAAAATACAAATTTCTGTTTTCTATTTGAAGTCCTTCATAATTTGGTTTTATTGTGAGCCAGATTCTATTCATCCATCCATCCATCCATATCTATCTATTTTTTTCCCATGACAGACATCTATTGTTCTCCCTCACATACTCTATGTTCTAACCAAATGGGTTCATTTTCTGTTCCTCCTTCTATGAGTCATTACCTCTTTTTTTGGGGGGGTTTGCAAGGCAATGGGGTTAAGTGGCTTGCCCAAGGTCACACAGCTAGGTAATTATTAAGTGTCTGAGGCTGGATTTGAACTCAGGTACTCCTGACTCCAGCCCAGTGCAGCCTCTATCATTACCTCTTTTGCCGCCATACCTCTTGAAAGACCTGCTTTACTAGTTCAAATGATGTCTCCTTCAAGAAACCTTAACCTTTGTTAGTCCTTCTTCTCCTAATCACTGGGTTAGCTTGTATATATATCCCATATTAATTTTCTGGTGAACATGTGCCCTTAGTAGAGGGCAAACTTCTTGAAAGCAGGCACTATCTCTTTTTGTATTTGTGTTTCTATAACCTAGCATAATGACTAGCTTCTAGTAGGTGTTTAAAAGATGCTTGTTGAATTGAAATGAAAGCATCAAGCAAGAAACTAAGGCACATGCACTTAAGAGAAAGAGCTTTTGTTTAGTAATCCTCCCAGCAATTTGTCTAAGTTATTAAAATTATATAAAATAAACACATCCATAGAATATCCTTGCCATTATAATCAAAACAAGTTTTTCCTTTGTGAATATTGTAGAGAAAAAAAATCATTATTTATCTAGGAAGTAGGCAGATAACCTTTCTAGGCCGGCTGGTGTTTGATCACTGACATTTATAATCCTTGATATTTTGATCTTTTTCATGTAAATTACCACAATTTCATGATATTTTAATTAAGAAAGTATGAGAGCAGCTTCTAATTATGGTCATAACACATTCTGAAGTGATAACTGTTTCCATCAGCATATATACTTGATATATTTGAGGCTTTACCTTGAAGGAAATCAACCAAATCCAATAAGAGGAAGAAAAAATTGCTTATTATTAATCACAGATATTTGAAGAACTTAAGGCTTATGACCTTTTTTTGGGGGGGGGGAGACTGAGATTTTCCATTAATTTTCCACCAGTATAAGGCAACTTGATGGCATAGAGGGCAACATGTTGAACCTTGAGTCAGGAAGACCTGAATTTTAATCCTATGTGTTAATCTTGTGTGATCCTGGGAATATTGTTAAGAAATATTGTTTCTCTTCAGTAAAATGAGGATGATAATAATAATAATAATAATGAACCCCTCATAGGATTTTTATAAAGATAAATGAGACCATGTACGTAAACTTTATAACTCTCAAAGTACAATTTAACATTAGCTAATCTTATTGATATAAACTTTTAGAATATCTACAGGATGTTTTAATGAGTCCCATGGCCCTTCTCCTTGATGCCCAGGGCAAGGTAGATCAGTGAATGACAAGGAAGCTGACAGACAGGACCTGTATTCATGGTGTACATCTTACATCAAAATCCTGAAGTTTTCTTTTTTAAATTAGAATCTCAGACAATCACCATCTACCCACATGTTTATTTCTGGTTTTGTGTATAAATAGCCATATGATGTGGACATGAAGTTTCTTTCTTTTGGACTGCTGACAGGTTACAATTGACATAAAAGATGAGAATGACGAAGCGCCTGTCTGCAAACCATCTAAATATAAGGCAGTCATTTTTGACAATGTCGCTGCTGGAACAAACGTCAACAGCTTCAAGCTAAGCTGCCATGACAGAGACTCACGGAATACTGAAATGCGCTTTGAGATAGTTTCTGGTAGGGAATTTTAGCATGCATTTTGAAAAGGAAGGTGAATCAAGCTGGCTACAGAGGTAACAACATTTATAACAATCATCTCATGTGAATTAGTTGTGTCCAATTTGGTAAATATAATATTATTTATTTTTCTCAAAGTAGTTTAAAACCTTTTAAAAATTTGTATCCAGAAAAATTCCTTTTATCACAGAGTGATCTTTCATATTGCTTTGTCTATTTAGAAACAACCTCTGCAGAAAAGCTGGGGAGTTGTGGTTCAGGGGTCTAAATGTGCTGTCCATGGTGCTAACTTCAAAAAGTCGTTCAAGTCCTTCACATAGTGATACTGTCCACTTAGGATCAGTATGTCTGATGCCTAGTTCTGTTTTTCTGCAGAGAGATTTACAAGGAATCAATGTTTTCCTTTTGTGACATCATGTACATATTTGTAAGATGACTAAAGAGTCAAGGGGTACCGATTCTGATCATAAAATACAGTGAAACTAACTGATTAAGTAAGGAGGAAACCCAGGTCCCCACTAGCATGATATTGTAAATAACTGAACTGATAAGTCATCTAAATCTCAAATTAAGTCTTTGTAAGGTTGAAATAAGAGAACTTAGTGTTCAGGTGTAAAAAGTGTAGCACTAACAGTATAATATGGTACACAGTGCAGACACCCAGTATTGTACTCATATTCCAGAAAGGATTTTGATAGGCCGGAGAGCATTAACTGAAGTTGACCAAGAAATGTGGGTTCACTTCATAGGAGGATTATTCAAAGGAGTTGAATATTTTTAACCTGAAGAAAATAAGACAAATTGGAAAGGGGGCATGAGGGCTGCCTTCAGGTTATTTAAAGAGTTGCCGTACGATAAATTATTAGAGTTATTTTCCTTGGTCCCAGAAGGCAGATCTAGAAGCAACAGTTGGAAGGATAGGTTTGAAATATAGAGTAACTTCCCAATAATTATGCCTTCCCCTAAAATATAAATTAGTTAAGGTGGCAATAGACTTCCCTTGAACCAAGCCTGGATGATCACTTCTGAATTTGTTTTCATGGACACCATTGCTGAGTTTGGGTCAGACTCGATGACCTCTGAAGTCTTTCCTTCAAGTTCTCTGACTTTCTAAAGTCATATGCATTTCTAGGAATCAGAAAGGGTAAAAGATTGATTTTGTATACTTCTGGGATGATCATCATTTAATTATTTTCTTTTTTCAGGAAATGAAAATCAACACTTTGGATTTGATCCTACTCGGGGCTCAAGTGCCCCAAAGTTAATTGTGAAAAATCCTTTTAACTTTGAGTCTGGAACAGATTCTCACCAGCACTATCATCTTGTGGTGCATATTACTGATGACAATTTGCAGCACGGTCAAGTTGTGTATCCCCAAACAGGGACTGTTATGATAGATGTTTCTGTGATACAACAAAATACACCTGCTCCTCCGGTTACCAATTTTGAAGTAAAGCATTGTAGAATTTAATTTTCTGGGACTGTTGCATGGGGATTCACATTCATTCAATAAAAATCTATTCAATGACTACTACATGCACTATCTATGTTCTATTCATGATGTAGAGATAAATAAGACAGTATATTATCTTAAAGATTTATAGTCAGACAGGAGAGAGGGGTTGAGGGCAAAAGGGACTAAAGTAGGTATTAAAATGTGATTTTTTAGAAGATTTACATGCAAAGGAATATGAGAAGTAAAAGAATGTATTTGTTGTTTACTCATTTTTCAGTCATCTCTCACTCTTTGTGTCCCCATTTCTTGGCAAAACTATGAGAGTATTTTGCCATTTCCTCCTCCATTTCATTTTATAGATGTGGAAACTGAGGCAAGCAGGACTACATGACAGATGCAGGGTCATAAACTTAGAGAGACAAAATTTTAACTCTGGAAGATTAGTCTTCCTGACTGTAGGTCTGGCATTCCATCCACTATACCACCTAGCTGCCCAAAATAATTAAATCAAAATAAAATAAATTAATATTTTAATTAACATAATGAAGCATCAGAATGCCCAAGTTAAAGTTAGAAAGGTTATCCATAGGTGGATTACCCTTCCTTCTTTCCATGTTATTATGATTACATGCACCAATAATCTCTGCATGCTTATATTTCTATAAATGTGGTTTATAGCAATAACTAAGTCACATAATAATTTAAAGTTGGATTCAATGCTAGTCAAAAAATGTAATAAGTACCCTTTTATGTCCTAGGAATTGGGGTTACAAAGACAAAAATGAAATAATTCCTGACTTCAAAGAGCTAACAGTCTACTAAAGAATATAATGTACAAAGATAAGTAAACAGAAAGAGCATTGAATTTGGAATCAGAGGACCTAAGTTCAAATCCCATCGTTGTCTCTTAGTAGTTGAATGACCTTGGGCAAATCACCTAATCTATTTGAGTTTCAGTTTCCTCATCTGTAAAATGAGGGGTTTGAAAAAGATTGTAACTATATCTGTAATTCCAAAAAAGAGAGAGAGAACCAAAAAACCCAGGGCAAACAGGAAAGCTCTGAACTGTATTTAAAGGAAATTAAGATAGAGGCAGAGGCAGCTAGATGGCTCAGTGATTAGAACTATGGGCCTTGGATCAGGAAGACTGGTTTCAGATTCTTACTAGCTGTGTGACCCTGGGCAAATCACTTAGCTCTGCCTCAGTTTCCTCATCTATAGAATAAGCTAGAGAAGGAAATGGCAAACCAAGAAAACCTCGAATGGGTCAAGAAGAGTCAGACATGACTGACTGATAACAATCAAGATAGAAGTTAGGAGAGAGCACATTCAGGGAATGGGAGCCAGCTAATGCAAAGAGATGGGAGAGAAAATATTATCTAGGGAGATGGTAATAGAGACTTTGTGAAGGGAAATAATATGAAAAAAATTCAAATCAGGTAGGACCAGGTTGTAGAAGCTTTAAGTGATAGAAGAAAATGCCTTGGATACTTTATTAAATGTGAGATTGATAATTACCCTGTGAAGTAGATACCGGAGGTATTATAACCCTCAATTTACAGATGAGAAAACTGAACTTTAGAAGTTTAAGGGATTTGTCTTATGGTCTCACAGCAAGTGCCTAGGTTGGGGTGGAGTGTTCAATTCAGGTCTTCTTTTGACCCCAATATAACATTATACGAAGTTGCTGCTCCCATTTGTCACCTCATCCTGGTGACATCCAAAGAGAAATGCTAAAGAAATATTGGCATTCTCATGTGAAAAATTATACAAAGTAAAATTCTTTTTTTCTATTCATTTTCACCTTCTGATTTCCCAGTAATTACCTTTCTTACCTCAGCTCTGTTTTCAATCATATACTCTCTCCCATATATTTATAGTGCCTGTTTTGAGTACTGTTATGTCTCTGCGTAGCCGATAGGATGAGAGAATGTACCAATTTGTGATCAGAGAACATAGAATGTGGGTGGGGTGGGGCCAGTAAAGACAACTGTAGTCAACTTTGTGAAAGTAGTCACTGATAATTAGTTTTTGTCACATATGGATATAAATAAACCAATTGTTAGATGCTAATCAAGCAAGAAATGGCATTCCTAATGACTATCCCGAGGCACAGCAAGAGCTTGAAGTCTTTCCTAATCAATAAAGATTGAGATTAACTATGTCCTATATAGTTTTGCCATTTCTTTTTTCTTTTCTTTTTTTTTTTTGCAGTTTTGGCAATTCTTATTTGAAACACTTAGATATTTATAACCCTGGATCTCTCAGTATCTTGACTCATATTTTATGAAAAAAATTGAAAGTATCTCTTTTCTCCTCCTCTTCATCTCACATTCCTCAAAAACCTTGCATCAATATCTTATTTCTCTTTGTATCATATGCTACAGGCAAACCCCTCCCGATGTACAAGTAATTTAATTCCATTCTGTTTTTTCCAGAATATTGCCCTATCATCCCTTCTGTCTCAGTATCTTTAATCCTTATCTCCCCATGCTTCCCTACTGTCTAGAAATATATTTGTGCCTCTCAACTTAAGAAGTCCTCATTTGATCCCTGCTATCTCGCATTGCATGCCTTTCCTAGTTTTTGCTAAATGCTTTTGATTCTTTGAAAAGGCTGTCTGTAATCAGTGTCTCCACTTCCTTTTCTTTCTCCTCTTGACCTTGAACAAGTCATTTAACTTTGCCTCAGCTTCTGGACTGTAAAAAATGAGCCAGAGAAGGAAATGGTCATTCACTGCAATATCTTTGCCAAGAAAATCTCACATTGGGTCACGCAGAATCAAACATGACTGAAAAATGAACAAGAAGTCCGTCTTTTGACTACCACATTCAGCCGAAATTTCCCTTTTTTATATATTTCCAATATATATATATATATATATATTATATTCTCAATGATTTCTTATTTGTAAAATTGAATCCTCATCTTTCTTGACCTCTCCTACAGTGTTTCACACTGTCAATCATCCTCTTATGAATGCTAATCTCTCTCTTTGTTATTGTGATTTTGGTCTCTCCTGGTTCTCCTCTTACCTGTCTGGATAATCCTTTTTGTGTTCTTTGTTGAATCCATCTAGGTCAAGTTTACTAAATTTTGATGTCTCCTAGGACTCTGTCTTGGACCCTTACATATATATATATATATATATATATATATATATATATATATATAGTATGTGTATAAATTTATATATGTGTGTTTGAATATGTATATACAATATAGATATGTGTTTTTTTGGGTCATGATCTCACACAGATAAATACATACATATTATAGGGATAAATATAGACTTACATTTGGGCTAAAAAATCCATTTGAAAAGATTAAGATAGGGATATCTGATTACACTGCAGTGTGTCTGAGAAAAATGTAAGGGGTTTAGTGGATTACAAAGTCCATGTTAATCAATAGTGGATATGATAAGAATAGCAAAATGACTAATGACATTAAGAGAGCTATAGCATTTATGAACAAAGAGATAATGGCCCCATTGTACCCTGCTCTGGCCAGATCACAACTGGAATATTGATTTGCTTCTGAGTATGTCAATTTGGAAAAGGGCATGGATAACCTATAGAGCATCCAGAGGAAGATAGCTAGAATATGGAAGACTATTGAGTCTATACCATTAGAGGCCTAGTTGAAAGTTGTTTCGATTTTATAAGGAAATTGCTCAGTGGGGATATGATGGTCAGCTTTAAGTATTTGAAGACATGTGATGTGGAAGTTAGACTTATTTTGTTTGGACTCAGGAAGCAGAACAAGATGGAAGTGAAGGCAAGTTGCAAAGAGGAAAATTTGATGTTGCTGTGAGAAAGCTTCCCAAGTTCGCTGTGAGCATCACCCACGACTAGAATGGGTTGGTTATGGCAGTGGTAGCCTCCCCAGTTTGGAAGTGTACCAACAGACACTGGGTGACCCCATTTCAGGTTTGTTGTAGTGAGGATTCCTTTTTATTCAGGAGCTTGATACTTGCTGAATTTCCTTCTAAATGTGAAATTCTGTTATTTTGTGGTATAGATGTCCATCTATATTACACAGAGCACCACATGTAATTTGTTATATATAGATGAATCCTATTAAATGTAAGAAAATACTGTCTGAAAACATTGCCTAATGCTTTGTGTTTTTTGCTATGTTATTTATCAGCAAAAGAAAGGTGTGACCATTATATACACATCTATAAATACATACAGTTCCAATGACTGGTACATCCCCTTCATCTTTACGCTGATGGCAACCTTCCTGGCTGGACTGCTTGCTTGGACATGCTATTTGCTTGTGAAATACACCAGCATTACAGCCATGTGTAAAAAACTGACCAAAGAACTCTCAAAGCCAAAAAACAAGTACGTGAGTTTTCGTTTAACTTCTGAATGAATAATTGCCTTTAGAGGGGGCATTTGTTGGCTCATCGGCTTCCAATAAAAGGAATGTCCCAGGGTGGAGAGCTTGGGCTT
>NC_133665.1:170332595-170417595 GCF_037893015.1 Macrotis lagotis
AGAAAGTTAAAGGAGACATAACCGACTGAATCAGAAAAATACAGAATTCTACATTGGATTATTGAACTGTTGTCACCCAAAAGTGACTAAATGGAATTTGACAGCCCTGATCATATTCAATTCAAGGCAATCAGAAATTATGAAACCATTTCTTTCTCTTTGAAAAAAATCATTTTTGAGCCGATAGAGAACAGGAAATTATGGGGATGCCTGTTAGTTGGGAATTGACTAAACGCATTGTGGTATATGCACATGATGGACTGTTACTCTTCTCTAAGAAATAATGAGCATAAATTATTTAGATTTAGATTTTCTAAATGATTTAGAAAAATATGGAGAGATCTCCATGAAGTAATAAAGAGTGAAATGAGAAGAACCAAGAGAACATTGTGTATAGTAACAGTAGTATTGTTTTAAGAAAAACTTTGAGCAACCAAGTCATCTTATGAAAACCAAAATAAACTTCAAAGATCCTATGAAAGAAAATGTTCTTTGAATCCAGAAAGTTATATTGCTATGGTGTAGGAAATGATGAGTTGGTGAGTTTAGAAAAGCCATGGAAAGTATTAGATATAAGAACAAAGATGCCATCTACCTTCAGAGAAACAGGTGAAAAGAGAAAATCAACTCTGATGTGGTCTTATCTATGTGTGTGTGAGTGAATATGGATGTATACATGTGGGTTTATGTGTAGCCACAATTAATTGTAGATTTCTTAAGGTTGGGGGGAGGAGGCAGGGAAAAGTAAGTAAAAAATGCACTGCAGAGAACAAAAGAAAACCAACAAGGAACCAAAGCAAAGCTGGGCAACTTTGAAAACAATGTGTTGTATTGATTATAGCTTTTCTTGAAATGAATATTGTTTTATATTGCATCCTCTCTTATCATCTGCTGTGTGTCTGGCAATGTTATTCTTTTTTCATTTTGTATTTGTGTCAAATAAAAAGATATGAACATTCATTTTTTTAAAAACTAAGTTATGGTTTAGTGAATGGAAGAGGGGAGACACATATAAAGAAATAAAGGTGTTGCAGAAGGAAAAGATATGAATAAATAAAATTTTCAAAAGGCAGAAGGAAAGGTATGATGAGGTCTTCTTATTTGTTTGATTTCTATTAACCATAACAGTTGACCACATGTGCTAATTTTATATTAAATTTTGGTTAAAAAGTAGAAAAACTCATCCATCCAAATCTGATAGAACTGATGTTATAAAAGAGTCAATATCACCAAGACTCAAATCTGGGCTCTGCCACTTATGAACTGGGTGACATTGGATAAGTCAATACATTTCTATGAGCCTCAGTCTCTATGTCTATAAAATAAGAAGGTGATGGGGGATTGGATTTTGTGTCTAATATGAGTAATGGACCATTGTAAACTTTGAAAAGCACTTTCCAAATATTGTTTCATTTCAGCCTCCAAATTCCATAGTTTTCACCATCTTACAGACGAGGAAACCAAGAGTTAAGTGTAAAATGAAGCCCATTCCAAGACAACTTTTCTAAGGTCCTTTCAATCTCTGAGTCTATGACTTCTCTCCCATGTGAACAAGACAAATATCATAGATTGTGAGTTTAACTAGATGACTATTCATACTTTGGGCTTATATTAGCATCTTGAATGAAAGAAAATAAAGGAGGAAAAAAGTTTCCATTGTCTCATATTAAAAATTCTTATTACAGGAAAGGCCATTGCCCATCAGTGGTACTTTATTATTTATGACCTAATTATTGCTTACTGAGAAGCTGAAATTATACTTCAGCTAAGATGCCTCTTGTTGAATGCAGGAGCACTAAACCAATTTATGACCCATCTACATTTTGAGGTTGTGTCCATTAGAAAACATTAAAGTCTTCCCCTTGGTGTTAGTATGTTCTTGTTTAGAATGGTCAGATGTCCTGCGGTGTCTCATCCCTCCCAATTCTAATAGTCTCTCAAGTTCCTTTTTCTAAAAAGAAAAGAAAATACATATGATAGTCACAATGGAAACCAAAAAAGGGCTGGATAATTAGAACAGATGAGTTCTTCAGTATTTTAAAAATGAAGCCCTGGCAAAGCAAGCCAATGATATCCTTATATTCTCCAGTATAATAAAAATGTTGGCCTCAGGTTAATATGATGAGAAATTAGTAAAACTATCCTAGAGTATAGTGATTGAAATTCTTTTCACTGGAATCCAACAGCTTTCTCATAATGCCCCAGGAATTCACATCATAATGGAATAAACATTGAGTTTTTTCCTCTTTTAACATTGCCTCTTCTATTATCATTTCTTATCGCACTTTACATCCTGGTTTACTGAATAGCTGGAGTTCTGTTTAACAAGACAGGATGCTACATCTTTTTCTGTTCTATTGGGCTGTTTGACTGGTGGAGCTGAGGGTGATGGATTTCCACTTCTGACCATCAGAATTGAGTTTGGTCAAATAAGCATCTTCATACTCAGTTTAAAGATTTGTCAAGATGCAATTTTAAAATATTAAAGAATTAGATGAGAAAAACCCTATCTTATTTATCTCTAGCCTGAATTTTAAATTACAGTTGCTCATGCATACAGTCACCATCAGATTCAGAGAAATAAAATTAATTAAATACTTAATATAAAATTCTCACAAGCTTTAAAATTTATATTCATGTACATATACATATTATATGGGTTATAAATCTCATGAATGCTAGATTTGGAATTAGGAAACCTGAAGTCTGAATCCAGCATTAGACACTCACTGACTGTATCATTCTGGGCAAGTCACCTAACTTTTCTCTGCATCACTTTCCATAAAATGGGGACAATAATAGCATCTAACTCACTGAGTTATAGTGAGGATTCAGTGAGATAATATATGTAAAACCCTTTCAAAATCTTAAGTGCCATCTCTCTCTCTCTCTCTCTCTCTCTCTCTCTCTCTCTCTCTGTATGTGTGTGTATGTGTTTGTGTGAGACTGTCTCTCTCCATGCATCTATCTATCTATCTATCTATCTATCTATCTATCTATCTATCTATCTATCTATCATCTATCTATCTTTCTGCCTGTCTGTCTCTATCTATCTATATGTATCTATCTATACATATACTCTCTATATGCATATATTTAAATATAGATATATTTAGTTTTAATATTATTTGAATATATTTTATGTGAAGAGGATAGGAAGTGTTCCGCTTGTCTCTTGTGGGCACAGCTCATTTCTCGTGGGCAACTTCTCTGAAATACTGAAAAGATATTCATCATAAACAGTCCTGCAAAAGTGGAAAGAATAGATTTGGTATTATAGGATCTGGGTTCAGATTGAAGTTCTATTATTTACTATCTTTGTCCCCTGAGCAAATCATCTCTCTGACCATCTGTCATTATAGCTGTAATTAGAATAGAATCATTAGGGTTTTTCTTGAGGCTGGAAAACTTAGAAGCACATGTGGGATGGATAGCCCCCTTGCAATTCTTTCCCTGCCTGACCTAGGAATCAGGTGGGGATGACTTTCTCCTGGGATAGGTTTCTTTTTTAATTTTTTATTAATATTTTATTTGTTTTCCAATTTTATACAATAATAGCTTCTACCTATCATTTTTTTTTTTTGCAAGGCAATGGGGTTAAGTGACTTGCCAAAGGTTACATAGCTAAGTAATTGTTAAGTGCTTGAGGCTTGAACTGAACTCAGGTCCTCCTGACTCCAAGGCCAGTGCTCTATCCACCTGGGATAGGTTTCTGATCTCCACTCCTGATTGAAGTTAAAAATTTCAATAAGATAAGCTGCTCACATTTTCTTAGGGTACCAGGTCCCTTTCCCATCAGTGGCCATCCTCCATGAAACTGGAACCACTCCTTTTCCTTAGCAGACACAGATTTTCTGCCTTTATACCTACATCCTAAGTAAACACCATTCCCTTTGGTATCAATGTTTCTAGGTAGACGTTTTTCTCTAGTGTTTCTTGTATAATCTAAAAGGTGAGGGGATTGCACTAGATAATGTCTAATGTCCCTTCAAGTCCTAAACCCTGTACTCCTCTTAACACAATTCTGAAATGGAGTGGAGGCTGCTTTACTTATTCCCTGCCATTGGCATAATGTCTGACTCACATTAAAGAGTTAATAATTACTTTTTGATTTATTTTTGTGAGAAACATTAATTATTGTTTTTATTGTTTTATTATAAATAATAAATAAATATTTTATTGTTTGAACATCTATCAAAATAGAGAATATGGAGAAAGTATATTTTTTCATTTAATAGATTTATTTACAAAGACATGCACTATGGTAAATAGTTTGCTTACTCCATTCTTCAGAACTGCTTTAATAGGCTGTTGTTCTTCTGGAAGTCTGATTTCTGATTAGGAGGATCTTATTTCTTAAGCAGCAGATGTCTTAGTATAAAGAAAGGTGCAGAAAATCCAGATCCAAGGAATACAGCCAGAGAAAGTACATTTTCAGTCTATGTGATTATTGGTGAGTTATTGTAACTGTATGATCCTCTGTTTCCTCATTTACCAAAAAAGGGGAAAATACGATTTTCTCTAAGCATCTATGACAGTTAAATGGTTTAGTGCTGGATCTGGAGTCAGGAAGACCTAAGTTTGAATTTGGTCTCTGACCTTACTAGCTGTATAACCCTAGGCAAGTCATTTAATCCTTATTTCTTTCCCTTTTCTCATTTGTTAAACGAGAATAATAAGAGCTCCTACTTCCCAGGGCTGTTGTGATGATGAACTTGGATAATAATTATAGGGCACAAGACAAGTGGCTGAGACTCGGTAGGTTCCAGATAAATATTAGTTGTCATCATCATCATCATTGCTTTCATGATAGATTTATGATGAAGACCAAATGAGACAAAAAATGTAACGTACTTTAATCACAAATGACCCCAATGAAAAGTCTGAGCAATAGAGTTAATGGGGGTTTAATAATCAATTTATTAATTAGACTAGCAAATAATCATTAATTGACAGTCAGTGGTCTCTCCCAGTAACCAAAGACAAAATCATGGAGATCAGTGAATTCATAAATATCTCTAGAAATGAAGGTGCTCATGACAGCAGAAAATCAACCCTTATTGGTGAAAAATTAATAAAGGGGTAGACATATGAATGAGAAGGTGAGTTAAAAATCTTTCTGAATGAGGGTGGCTAGGTGGTGCAGTGGATAGAGCACCGGCCCTGGAGTCAGGAATACCTGAGTTCAAATCTGACCTCAGACACTTAATAATTACCTAGCTGTGTGGCCTTGGGCAAGCCACTTAACCCCATTGCCTTGCAAAAATCTAAAATAAAAATATTTCTGAAAATATTAGTTGATCAAAAAACTCAACCACCTCCAGCAATATGGACAAAGTATCCAACTCTACTCAGATCATTCTTTTTTTTTTTTTTTTAGGTTTTTGTAAGGCAGTGGGGTGACTTGCCCAAGGCCACACAGCTAGGTCATTATTAAGTGTCTGAGGTCAGATTTGAACTCAGGTACTCCTGACTCCAAGGGCCGGTGCTCTATCCACTGCACCACCTAGCTACCTCATACTCAGATCATTCTTGTTGGTTTTCTCCTTCAAAAGCTGGGTTACCCTAAACTCTACTGGAGGGTGGTTCAAGGGCAGAGGGCCATTTCATTGGACTGAAAACTTGCCTTGACTGGATTCTCTTTATACTTCTTCTTCGTCTAGTTGGGTAGGATCCTGCTCAAGATTGAGGATCTTATACTCTGAGGATTTGGGCAATCTCATCTCTGAACACCGTCCTTCAGAAACTAATTGATTGACCTGCAAGTGTTGGGCCTTGGATGAGGAAATGGAAAGGAAAAATCTCAATCATAATATAATAATAGGAAAATAATAGAAAAAATAATCATTCTTTCATAGCCATATACATATGCACGATTATCATGGATATTTATATTTTAACATTTCAAAGAGTAATGCTTTGAAATTTTAGTGAACATACTTGTTTCACTAAAACAGACTGAAGCACATTGGAAAGGCAGTGTGGTATGATGGATATAGTGTATAGTTTGGAATTAGGGGACCCGGCCTTGGACCCTAATTTTGACACAATATTTGTGTAACCTTGGGCAAGTCTCTTAGCTTCTCTGTGCCTTAGTTTCCTCATTTTTGAAATGCACTAGATGATATCTAGGGTCACTTCCAATTCTATATCAATGACCTCTCTGATGCTGAATGGTTAGACTTTTTGAAAGTTGCAGATGCTGAAAAAATCCATTTTTGACCAATATGTTGATGTGCCTTTCCATACACAGTTAGAATGATGCTTAGACAACTGATATCCACTTCAAATGTTGGGCTCATGGGAGAAGCCTTTTCAACTTGGTAATCCCTACCTGCACTTTTGCTCTGCTGCCATAGGCTTCTCCTCCATACTATTATGGAACATTAATATAGGACCTCAGGGGGGCACTAATACAAATTAAATGCAATGTAACTCAAATAGTTATTTTGGCCCAGCATGCTGTTTTGGCACAGCTGTGCAATAATAAATAGATACAACTAAAATTAATTCTATTTTTGCATTGTACACTTAGGTAACATACTTTACAGTACCAGTAAATTATATCTGTGAGGCAGATACAGTTCTAGAGTGGAAAAAAAATGACCAAGATATTGTTTGAAAAGGTGTATCAATGAAAGAAGGAAAAGGAGAAAAATTGAGTTTACACATTTCCTCCCATTAACTTTGACAAATAGAATAGTTCTCATCTTTATTTTGTTTCCAAGGTATGGAAAGAAAATTTCTTAAGTGCTTACAGTATGCTAAGCAATTTCAAATTTATCTTACTTAATCCTCATATCAACATTGGGCTTTTGTTATTCCAGTTTTACAGATGAGGAAACTGAAACAGTTTGAGTGACTTACTCTGAGTAAGTATCAGAGACTGGATTTGCACTTCACTCTTCCTAACTCCAAATTCAGCTTTCTATATTTTGCACCACCTATTGGCCTCTGGGAAGAGAGCAAATCCAAGCTTTGCCATTTAATTGATGAAACAAATGAAAAAGATCTATAGCTAACATGGGGTGATCATGGCATTGTTCTAGGGGGCTGATAGAGGGGCACGCTTCCTCTCTAGGGGGCTTTCCTTGTGGTGAAGTATAACTGTCATCTTATCTTTGGGCTAGGATGGAAATCAACCCTGGGATGATTATGGGTTTGGTGGCATTGAGGTTTAGGCAGTTTGATCCTTACCCCAATTTGTGAGTCATATACCCTCTATCATGGTGTAACTGCTCCAGCAGTTGTACTGTCCATAACAGTAATCATCTTCAAAGTGGGAGCCATGGTAAACTTCAAGAATGTCATGGTAAGCTCCCAAAGGAGTCAATCTGAGGGTGAGAGGATGAGTTATGATATAATTGTGAAATGTGGGGTTTGTCTCCAGTACAGCTGTGGAAGTTTTCAACCTTACCCTTTCTGCCTTGGCCATTGACTTCCAATGGCATCGATAACTTTAGCAATACCCAAACATCCATTACAATAACAGCACATGGTGATAGGTCAAACCCATCTTCTGCTCTCCAGATTATCTCTTGGTTACAGAAGTCTATAGAAGGTGGAATCTCTGCTCAAGAGCAGTGATCGTTAAGACCTCTCTTACTTCCATTCCCCCTCAATTGGCTTTGAGTTGTACAAAGTGAATCTCACAGTGGAACATTATAAAATTTGCAAATAAATATATAGATATTAGGAAGTATGGGAAGAAAAATTTATTGTGCACAGACATGCATAATCAAGAAAAGTTTAGAAACCACTGCTCTATGACATTACCACTCCTTCCATTTCCTGCCCATTGCTTTTACCCTAGGTAAAAATAGTCAGAACTATAGCTCTGTCAGTTAGCATCGAAATCTGGGCTAGAAGCCCAGTCAGTCCTTATGATGTTTTCTAGATTATCCTGACTCATAGTATAATGTGGTAGAAAATATGGAAGTCAAAGGGATAGCATTTTTTTCCCAGTTCTCTCTCTCTCTCCTGTCTCTCTGTTTCTGTCTCTCTCTGTCTCTGTTTCTCTCCCTCCCTCCTATATGTCTCTGTTTCCCCCCTCTAAGTTTATTTCTCTTGCTTTCTTGCTTTCTGTTTGTTTCTTTCCCTCTCCCCCCTCTCTCTCTCCCTCTCCCTCTCTCCTCCCTCCTCCTTCCCTCTCCCCCTTTTCTTTTCTAACACCTAGACAATGCTGACATTAATACTGTCAACCTCACAAAATTCTTACTAAGATTAAATTTGAAAAAAATAGATACAGTAAGCTTCAATATATTAAAGTTCTAGCCAAGTTTACGATCTTATTACCTTCAAAAAGCAAATGGTCTTAAAGAGTTATTCTTAAATCGGTATTTGGTCATGAGTTTGCTCAGTTGGATTTTTCATAGCATGGCAGGTTATGACATGGTGGGATTTTATTTTTATTTCTAGCAAAAGATGATGGTTCACTAAAAAATTATTACCATCAACAAGAAGAGGCAGTTTGGTCCTGTTAAGCTAAATATTTTCACTGACTCAGTCTTTGCTCTTCTCTCTCTTCATTTTTTTCCACTGGAAAACTCAGTAATTCTCACAGCCTCATTTCTTTCTGAATTACCCTTACATAAAAACCTTTTATGCTAACTAACCACACACTAGCTTCAGTTCAGTATCCCCAGTGTTTTAGTAGACATTTTAGTATGGCCACCCCCAACATTACTTCTCTCATGCTTGGTTATTCTTCCTATTTCTTATATAATCCTCATGATGCTTAGTTAATAATTGACACGAAGTAGACACCCTATGAATGCCTCTTGAAATGAACTGATATATTTAAAAGCAAGGCTATTCTCTTTACTAATATTGATGATCTAGGTATTTTATGGTGGCAGGCATAAATAAGTAGGAAAATTGATCAGTGGATTCTATTTTGATGAGGAGGTCCTCAGGATAGGGGTGGGGAAAAAGTTTATAAAGTATAATTTTAGATTAAAGCCATTAAAATTAGAATGGGGGTGATGGTGGTGAATTGAGCATCAAGAATCTAGCATTAAAAAAAATCTTCCAATAAGTCAAAAGTTGAAAAGTCCCTAAATGAGTCTTTGGGACTGATTACTAATACTGACAGCATTTAGTGATAGATATGTCTGAACAGGAAAAGCGTTCCAGTGGAGATAGAGTGGGGGTGGCAGAAATGTGAACTAAAGAAGTTTTATGTGAAAAGTAGCTTTGTTAAGAGAATGAAAATGTTCTTAGCTCCATTTCTCTGTCAGCATAGGCTAATGAGGTGACTTATTTTTAGGAGTGATGAAATTAATCCACAACAAAAATTCAGGGACTATGTCTCTACACTGAGTAGGTTGACCAGTAGGCTTATATCATGAGAGTTTTTAGTTTTTGGAAGGAGTGAAAGAAGTGGGTAGATCAATGGGTAGTTGGGGAGTTGTCTTCATACTACACTTCCGGGAAATGAGAGATTGGAGATTTCTTGTTACTGCAAAGCAATTTAATTGAAAATATAAAGTAATTATGGAGCAAAGAGAGTGATGACTGGGATAGCAGACTGAGTACCAGACTTGGAATCAGTGAGGGTTAGATCTGAATCTTACCCCAGATATTTGCTAGCTTTGTGAAGTCAGACGAGTCATTTAAAATCTTTAATCCTCACTTTTCCCTTTTGTAAAATAAGGGAGTTGGACTCAATGACTTCCATGTTTCTCAAGGTCCTTTCTACTTCTCCATCCATTGTCTTATAAGACTGTTTTTCCAAGAAAGAAAGTTAGCATGTGGTTATAGAAAACGCAGAGCTGAACCTAGGGTCAAGAGAAAGGCTTAAAATCCTGTCTTGATATTTGATGGCCTGGGTGAGCATGGCTATGTGATTAACCAACTCTGAACCTCTATGTTCCCATATATAAAATGGAGATCATATGCCAACAATATAAAGTTTTTATGTGGATCAAATGAGATAATGGAGCCATGTGTATCATGTAAAGATCTATTAAAATTTCTGGTACTATTTTAATTATCATCAATAATCACTAAAATAGATGCCTTCTCTTATACCACAAGTGGAATAGCCCAGGATCTGTGGGAGATACACCGGCCATGAAAAAATAAAACAAGCAGGAAAATATTTTATGTGACATTTCCTTTTAGAAGCTCTAGTGGAGAAGTGCTTTATTTATATAACCTACTTTGCAATATAGTAGATAGCATGTACTGTGCCAGATTCTATTTGTTTGAGTCACCATTCCAATTATGATGCTTTGTCTTAGAGATTTATAACATGGGTATAAAAGTTCTCTCCAGGATAAGATTAGTTCACCAAGATATTTTGGAGCTCCCTCATCCTTTTCACACCTGCAATACTTTTTCTGGATTAATGGGGAAACCATTTCCACTTCTTTAAACAATCATGTACAGAAAGAAATGAAAAATGATGTGAGAATGGACATAGGCAACACAGGTGTGGGTAAATTGAGGCAATATAGACAAGGTGATTTCTTCCCCCTCCCCAATCAAGGCCACTACCTTCCAGTCCTTCTACTCAAGAAATAGTCATCCTAGGTCCTTTCTTCATTTTCTTGAATGAGATCCCAGATCTCAGCAGATCCCAGAATATCCCAACAGTATTAATGGAATATGGAGAGGTGTTAGTGGAATTGATCTCTGCTTTACTCCATTATTGTGATTAAAACTATGAAGATTAGAAATGTGATTAGAACTATGAAGATACGTGATTAGAACGATGAAGAACAATGCACTTTGAGGGTCTTTGTTTTTGGGCAAAGTGCAAGTGGCCATTAATGATGATTATTACTGTTTAGTATTTATTGTTAGACTTTTGAGTCCACACAAAAGTTACTTATGAATATGAGAATTTGTGTTCTTACTTCTAGGAAGAACAATGGTTCTTTAAGTACTAGACAAGTAGAAGAAATGCCACATTATGTCTTACTCAGAGCCAGACTGATTCTGACATTTCAGGAGAGGAATAGTGGAAGTTTAGCCAAAGTGCTAACAAACCAGCAACTAAAAAGGTTGTGATTTATCAACAATATCCTCAATTTCATTTAACAATGAATAAGTAGCTAATGTACACTAATTTATGATATGACTGCAATAATGTTCTACTCGGAGTTAATAGATCTATGTTTAGATCCTCCCTAAGACACTTAAGTTTTAGATGATCAAAATACTTAAACTTTCATAGTCTCAGCTTCCTCATGTGTAAAAGGAAGATAATTCTTGCACTTACTGCCTCACATGGTTCATGGCTGCTTGAGAGGTAAGCGTCTAACACTCCTAATATATAATATAATATATACAGATATAGATATAAATATGGGTACATACATGTATTTATACAATATACTACTACATATGGTTATGACTTTAAAATTGAATAAGATTCTCATAGTTTTATTTTTAGCCTGGACTGTCTCTTGAGATAGATGTTCTAAACAGTTTATAGAAAAAAACAATTCATTTTATTTTTTTCTTTACCTCAACTGAGAGATTCACTACCTTTATGCCCCATTAACTAAGTGATTTCTTAAAAGTTCATATTCATATTATCTCTCCCCTTTGAAGATCTTACAGGCCCTGAAGCTGTCTCTTCTCAATAATATATGTTTCTGGGTGCATCTCTTTGGTCTCCCATTTTAAGGAGGCAATAGAGAAACACCCATGGGTGGGAATGAGTAGGCAGCAACAGATTACCAAGCAATAATTACAAGAAACATGCCTGTGAAGGTAGAAAGATGGGAATCTTCTCATAGCAAGAATAAAAAAATAACCAATGTCCAGTTCACATACTTAATTGATAGCCCAGCCATGTTAAAAGATCTAGACAATGCACTGTTGGTGCTTTGGATGAACCCTGTGCAAAAGATTTGGGAGGATATGAACAATCATCCCTCAGGGTAAGGACCTTTGGATGGGTTATGACTCATACCATTTAAGGAAGTATGACCATCAATGGAATCATAAATCTATCAAAAGCATCAAAGTATTCTCAGATGAAAGACCTAACCCCTTAATAATTTTAGATGCCTGCTTGCTGAACCTTTCTAATTTAATTTTGATTTTTTCAAAGTTCAATGATCAGACATATATACAATATTTCATGTGGGACATTGAATTCTCTACTGGGGCAAATGTCCAATATCAATTTCCACTTTTAAAAACCTTGTTCAACCCTGATGATGTCTATATATTTTTGTTTGCTTTTGTGGCCCTGGTAAGCACATCAGAGTTCATAGGACTAAATAGTTTTTTTTTTTAATCTCAATTAACATCTCAGAGTGTATCATCCTGTAAATATAATTTAAACTATTTTCCTTCATACTTGAAGCCCGGATCCCTCTCTTTGGCTCACTATCATAATGTTGTCAGACCTTGCTGAAATTTACCTATTATGTGATAGGCACGGTGCTAAGCGTTCTACACATATTTCACTTGTTCTTCACGACAACCTTGGCAGGTAGCTGTTATTATGACCCCTATGTTACATTTGAAGAAATGGAGGATGTTTGTGATAAAGTGACTAATTCCAGGTTATAGGTAGTAGTTATCGGAAAGATTTGAATTCTGATTGTCTTGACTATAGACCCAACCCTCGATCCACTGAGTCACTTAGCTTAAACTCAATTTAACAGAGGAGGAAACTGCACCCTTTCCAGTTGTAGTGACTTGTCTAAAATCACCCAGCTACTTAAAACCAGATTGTCTGGCTGTAAGTTCAGCTTTCTTTCATTACGTAAATCAATAAATATCCTACATCATACATAAAACACCTACTATTCACATCCTTGTACTTATGGTTTATAAATTCAGAACTTGAAGGAATCTTGGAAGCTGTTATGTACAATCTTTTTCTTTGACAGCTGAGGGTCACACTGCTAGTAAGGATCTGAGGCAGGATTTGAATTCAGCTCTTTTTGACTCCAAGTTTAATGCTTTACCCTTTACTGTCACTTAATCCTGCCTTTTTGTGCAAATGTTATTGTGAACTCCTTCCATATATCAATGTCAAATGAGATTTCTGTAGCATTGATCCCTACAGAACGCTACCATTTGCAACTACTTACCCATCCAGAGAAGTGTCCATTTATGCATACCTTTTGTTTGTTTTAAAAATAGTTCCCATGAAGGTCAAGGTCAATGTAATTCTAAAAATCCCTTATAAAAGCTGATAAAAAGTCAAAGGTTAAAAAAAAGCACAACTTTTGTAAATTATAGTCCTTTACCCAGCATTTATTTATCCTTTCACAGAACTACAGTAAATTACATAAACATGATTTCCTCTTGGAGAAATCTTATTATCTTTGTCATCACTCTGAGTGATGATTGTTCATATCCTCCCAAATCTTTTGCACAGGGTCCATCCAAAACACTGAGAGCGCATTGTCTAGATCTTTTAATATTGTTGGTCTATCAATTAACTATGTGAACTGGACATTGATATTTCATAAACTGACCTTTTTGTTCAGTGATATTATTCTTTGTCAGACATTTTATCTCCTTTTCAGGTAGAGAAATGTGATTCACTCTTCTTAGTTGCTGGAATCTCCCTCCGTTAACTAATTGGATGGGATGGAAAGAGCACCAGGTCCATCCACAGAACATTCCAGTTGCAATGTCAGCTCTGTTATTTACCTATGTGACTCGGAGCAAGTCATTTAACTCTCCAGGCCTAGTTATCCCAAATGCAAAATGAAAATTGCACAAATGTCTGGTCCTTTCCAATTTGAAACCTTGGGGCCTAATTCTGAGTCTTTCTCTGCTATTAGTTCCAGTATGAATACTCTTCCACTGTTCTTCTTCATGTCTTTTCTCTTCTACTTACTTCAGCCCTCACCATAGGGCCCATGGTTAAAAAAAAAACCTCAGAGTAAATTTTGTGATTTATAAATTCTTGTCTTTCCAATCAAAAGACTTTTGAGTAATTAACATAGATTATAAATAAAGGGCAGGAGACTAGGAAGGAAAGTAGGCAATGGAGCTGCTTGGTTTGGGTACTGATGCCAAAGTCAATCAGGAAGTTCAAGACAAATCTGATATGGGTTGAAATGCTTTGTCCTATTTACTCTTATTTTTCCTCTTTATTCGTAACACCTGTTATAAAGAATCTCTGTCTTAGCTCCCAATTTTCTTTTTCTCTTAGTTCTATAAAAGGGTCAGAGTACCTTCCGGGAATGAGAAGCAGCAAGTAGCCCAATAATATTTGCATTAAATAAGCAGAAATCCATTTCTCCTTATGCTCATTCTATTTTAAAGGACCATAATGATATTAATAAGTAAATGATCTCCCTCTTGGCTCCTTTTTTTCAGGATTTAGCATATATTAAGTGCCTACTATATGCAAAAGTATTATTCTTAGCAATGACTAATTTGTAGCCATCATCTTTAACATATAATCAAAAATTCTCTTGGAATAATTCAATTGTGCTACTAGGAAAGCAGGTTAATTTTGAAACTGAGGTCATGCCAAGTCTAAAAGAGGAGAGAGGGAAAACAGACCATTGTTCTGAGTCTGAGCAAAAAAAAAATGAATAGATGGATAAGTAAACTATAATTTTTTTTTCCTTGAAGAACTGGACATGATTGAACAAACAACAGCAACGCAGCAAAAGATTTTTCTTAGTCTTTTTATCAGGGAAAGACATTGGGAGAGGGTCAGATTTATAGCAAGATGCTATGATCCAGAGTCTGCTCCAAGTTGCTTTTTTAGCTGTGTAAACATTGCTATAGTTACTAATTTCTCCTTCTGATGAACTAAATTTGAATTTGTCTTATTAACTTTTTTTAATCATTTCATATCATGGATTAGAAATTTGATTTTCATGCTCATTTGATGCTGTTGGCATTGCACTTGATTCACATGGCTGGCGCCAGGTATATTTTATGTTGCTTTCCCTAAGTGCTAAAAATGACAAGTTATAATCCGTGTTTGGAAGTCAAACTATTTGGAAATTTACAATGGTTTTCTACTTCCCTAGCACAGACCTAAGACCAAGCAGATGTGGATGGATTGCTCAGTAATTGGAAATGACTCCTGATACAAATGGGTTTTTAAAAATATTTCATGACATTGTACCTCCCATCCCTGCAACAGGTTCTGGATAACCTACTTCTGAATAAATCCATATTGATAGAAAGAACTCCAGTTATCACTGTGATTCCTTCAAATAAACATTGAAATACTGCTAGAAATATCACACTGGAACAAACTCCTTTTAAGAGGTTGAAAAAATTCTGTTAGTGAGATTAATTTGGACAGGAAGGAACATTCTGTTACAGGATTTGTAGCTAGAAGGAATTTTAGACATGTTGAAATCCATAACAATAATAACAAGGTAGGTAGAGAATGAACAAAACCTCCTTTGATGCTTATGGCAGCCTTGTCTGATAGGTACTATAGATTTTTTTTAGGTTTTTGCAAGGCATATGGGGCTAAGTGGCTTGCCCAAGGCCACACAGCTAGGTAATTATTAAGTGTTTGAGTCCGGATTTGAACTCAGGTCCTCCTGACTCCAGGGCCAGTGCTCTATCCACTGCACCACCTAGCTTCCCGATACTATAGATTTTAACCCTATCTTTTTCACTGAAGAAGGAATGCAAGCTCAGAGTGATAAAGGAATTTATGTATGATAACACAACTAATAAGTGCTAGAGGGAGAATCCGAACCCAGTCCATCCTAAATCACTCTGCCAATCTATTTGTAGATCTATCAATTAACGTTTAATTAGTGCCTGGAAGGTGCCAGGTACTAGTAACACAGAAACCCAAAAGACAGAATTGTGGATTTCCAGGAACTTAGATTCAATTGAGGGAGATGGCATGTGAATAATTACATGCAAAATATGTGGAAAATTAGTAGAAGACTTTTGAAGGAGAGGGTACTAATAATTGGAGAGGGGCAGGGGAGATTCCCCAATGGCGCTCCAGCAAGACTTTGAACAAAGAGATTCTAAGAGGCAGAGGTGATGGGGTAGGACATTCCAGGTATGAGGGATAGCCATTTCCAAAGTGTGGCAAAGGAGATGGAGAATTGTGTGGGAGTAATACCAAAAGGTCTGTTTGGTTGGACTAAACTGTGCAAGAAAAGGAATAACGTACAATAAGGCTGGGGACGTACGTAAAGATGAGGTGGTGAGGGGCTTTAAAAACTAAAGAGAATATTTCAAATGACTCATATCCTACTAGTCTCCAAATCATCAAAAGAATCTTTTAATGACTCCTACTTTTTGACCTAAATAAGTTATCAATAGAGAATGTTATTGGAATTATTCCTAAAAGGAAAATAATGGCCTATTCCATAATGAAATGAATCCCTCCATGTTAGGATTGACTTTTTCTTAAACTGTAATGACATTTATGCTAGCATTATCAGTGGCATTGTCAACTTTATAGCTTTTAAGGGATGGAATTTCCAAAACCACAATGGTGGAATCACAATAATTCACCTGCATTTTTCAGTTTACCTGGCATATTAGTGATAGAGAAGTTTAGTTTTTCCATTCCCTCTTTCTCTGGGAACATTTATAGACTGATTATATCAGGAACTCTAAAGCTTTTTGGTATCCTTGGATCCTTAGACAGTCTGGTGGAGTCTATGGATGTCTTCTCATGATCATGTTTTTAAATCCACAAAATGAAATACAAAGGACTACAAAGGAAACTGATGATATTAAAATAGTCAACAAAATATCAAAAACAACAACACAAATGCATGTTCACAGATACCAGGTTAAGAACCCTGGAGGGAATATCAAAAATATATCGGCTTTATGGGATTTTTTGTTCTGGCTTTCAAACTCAGATGCACACATTTGTATGTGTGTGTGTGTGTGTGTGTGTGTGTGTGTGTGTGAGAGAGAGAGAGAGAGAGAGAGAGAGGAGGAAAGGGAGAGAAGAGATTATTATTTTTAAATATTCTGTAATTTTGTTAGCATAGATGCTCCTTGTATTGATCAAAATCATAACATTCTCCATATTGCCCTTATGTTTCTATTCGCTACAAGGATTCACCACCTGGTAGTCAGCTCTTTGGAAATGATCTCTGTTTAAGCTTAGAAGATATTTAGTCTGTCATTAGGCAGATAGCCAAGGTCTGGGCAGCTAGGTGGTGCAGTGGATTGAGCACCGGCCCTGTAGTCAGGAGGACCTGAATTCAAATCATACTCAGACACTTAATAATTGCCTAGCTGTATGATCTGGGGCAAATCACTTAACCCCATTGCCTTCAATAAATAGAATTTTTTTAAAAAAAGATTGTTAAGGCCTTTCTAAATTGGTAGCACATTACTAGAAATTACAGTCCATAGGCATATTCTTTGACCTCAAGGGATCACCTCCCTTGAAACCATGAAGAGGCACTAGAGTAGGATCTCAGTGTGGAGAATACCTACTTATAAGAATGCTTACATGTATACACACACACACACACATACACGCAGGGGCACACACGTACATACTGCAATGGCATCCTATTCTCTGCTGTCTCTTAGAATTCTTAGCTTCCCTCGTTTAGCTTAAGTTTTATTTCTACATTGTGCCTTTATTGATCTTATCAGTTATCACTGCTCACTATTATTCCCTCACATTAGTAATAATTAGCATCTATAAATTAATTTGTATTTATTTCATATTTACTTGACCTTATGCACAATGATGAAATAGCATGCCATATTAGAAACAATGTCGGAAAATTTGGTTTCAAATAATGTCTGCTACTTACTACCTATGTGATCTTGGGAATATTACTTTCCTTCTTTCAGCCTCACTTTCTTCATCCATCATATGAGAGAACTGGACTAGATGACCTTAAGTCCAGTTCTGAATTTATGCAACTATGATGCTATGTTTAATTCCCTCCTCAGATCCTCACTCCAACTTCAAAAGAAAGTTATATAATGACATATTTAAAAAGTGTTTTATAAGTCTTAAAATGCTTCATAAATGCTAGCAGTGATGAAGATGATAACAATGATGATGACAATGATGGTGATGGTGATGGTGATTATGATGATGATGATATAAGCTCCTAAAAGGCAGGAATTACTTCCTTTTTTCTTTGATATCACAGCACCTCTAACCCTGAATGTATTAGGTATTTAATAAATACTTAAGAAATGAATGTACAGACTTCCAAAAGAAATAGTACCTAAATCTCCAGTGTTCAGTTCCAGTTTACTTTGAATTTTTACTCTCTCAAATCACAAGCAGACTGCTGCCCATTTCTTATTGTATATCCCCAGAGATAGCTTTTGGTCATGGACAAAACCAAAATCAGGTTTATGTTCCACAACCACAATATAATAGAACAATATAGATGGGGGGGAAAGAATAAGAAGTGTTATTTCTTTTGCTTTTCATTTTGGACTCTATTATTTGTGTCAGAAGGAAGGCAGATCTTATCATGGTACTGAAAAATGATCAGCTTTAGGGGATAGACTATACAATCAATTCTGGAAGATGGCCTCCATATGGTGAGACATTCAAGTTGGGCACAACTTATTTAATTAAAAGTGAATACTCTTTTGATAGTAGCAGGCATGCGGTTTCTTTAGAACACTGTATAATTACTTTGGAAATATACATTAATTGTGGTTCTTTATTGGCACCCATTCTATTGCCATTTTCCCTGATAATATCTTGCCACTTAGCAAGGCAAATATATACACTCATAAATGAAAGTGAAATGGGGCAGTGAGCATAAAAGGTTTTTTTCCCATCAAAAAATGCCTCTTAGGTTGTAACAACATTTTATTGTTCACTCTGATACCTTTTTAATTAAATCATTGTCTACACAGAAGGCATTGTAAAGCAATAGGAAGCAAGAGATTACTCCAAGAGGTTAATATGAAGTTAACACTTCAGCATTTGACTCTGAACAGATGGAACTCAAGTTTCTTTGGATCCTGAGCAACTTCTGCAGAATCTTACATAGGTGCAGTGAGATACAGTATGCCTTCCAAGAACAATTTCTTTGCTCTCTTGTCAGAGGACTGAAAAAAAGCAGGTTTACCCCAAGGATAGTAAACCAACAGAAAGATAAAAAAAAAATAAAAACACCATTCCCTTTCCTGTACCCTCAAATTGAATCCATTTTTAAGAGAGATTTCAAATGTATTGATTCTATGTCAGTCCCATTCTTTCCTCCTTCCCACCCCATGAGAATCAGCTGAATTGCATTGGAGCTAAATGGATTTCAAATGGCCAGTTCAGTATTCAGATACAAAGGAATATGGTTTGGGGTTCTTAATTTACACTATGACACAGTGTTCAGAATGTCTATTGACAACTATGCTCACTTTCAAATTATTCCTGTTGTGTAGACAGCTTCTAATATCAAGGCTGAAGTGCCCCCTCAGCCCTGTCAAACAATCTGAAGATGGGAAAGAAAATTTGTTGGGAATGGAGGAGAACTAGAAATTTTCCACAAATAAATCAAATCAGACATAAAACCATTGGTGATAGAGGAGGTTCCGAGAGATGTGACGATTTCAGAATAATAAAAGCAATAATAATAATTCTTAATTTTATTAACTTATATTTTCCTTTCAAACTCAAAAGTATTTAAAGGTAAGAAGATGATTCTTATGATCATTGTTTTAAAAAAATATGCCTTGATAAAGTCACATGTCTTTTGTCTGTACAGATTTATAGCAGCAAAGGCTAGAAATAAGATACACATTCGACAACCTCATATTGTTTTATAGTCACAGAGGAACCTTGACAAGAAGGGGGAGTTTCTATAGCTGTCAGAAAGAGAAAGAAAGAAGGAAAACAAAAGACAATAGACTATATCATTTGCCAGCCCCATCAACTATTAAAAATCTGGTAATTTCTTTTCAGCTGTTCTTCCAAAGACAACATGTCTATAGCCACATGGCCATATACTCAAATGAGAATCCTATCTGAAGAAGTGAAATTCCAAAGGGGAAGTGGCATTTAAGGATGTTCATTCAGCTTTTCTAGATATTATAAACATCATCCTAAAGTTGTGTTGTTGAAGTATGTGTATGTGTATGTGTGTGTAAAAAGCAGCTTTTTTTATTTAAAGAATTCTACCCATAGCCCTGCCGATTTGGTTCTATTCTCATCCTGGGCTGAAAAATCAGCTCGTTCTTTCTCTCTCTCTCTTTCTCTCTCTCTCTCTCTCTCTCTCTCTCTCTCTCTCTCTCTCTCTCTCTCTCTCTCTCTTTCTTTCTCTTTCTTTCTTTTTTTCTTTCTTCCTTCCTTCCTTCCTTCCTTCCTTCCTTCCTTCCTATTTCCTTTATTTCTTTCTGTGGTTTTTGGTCCATTCAGGACTAAAACTCAAGAACCCTCCACTTAATTCCTAATCACAAGCCCCTACCAGAACCTATTTTTTTTCGTTTTTTTCAAATATGCAAGCTTTTGGTCAATAATCTCCTGTGCAGATCAGCCACTCTCTTTAAAAGGAGGGGGGAGCAGCAAAAATAGAAACCTAGTGCCCAGATCCCCAAGGAACTGGGCAACCTGTGGAACAAGACAGATAGAATGAAATAGGCACTGCCCTCTCAGAACCTTTGCAAGGATTTATGTCCCTGAAATGACTTGAAAGGGAAGATAACCTCTGCTTACAGCTAATGACTCTCTCCCTAACCTGTTACAACAGCTGGGAAATGAGGACTATTGTAGAAAATGGGAACAGTCATGGGAGGAAAAACATGATCATTGTCTTCAAGCTTGCATAGCAATAATTGCTAACAGTCCAAAGATAAAAGTTGCATAGGAACAGAATGTCTACTGCTGAACACTGAGCCTCCAGCTAGGTAGGGTATATGCCTTCCTAATGGTAATAGGTGATCCACTCTTCCTTTGGATGCCACCAGGGAAGTTTTTCAGGGATTTTCCAAGGCTAACTGGATTGACACCTTAAGACTTGCTACAGGGGTGGCTAGGTGGTGCAGTGGATAAAGCACCGGCCCTGGAGTCAGGAGTACCTGGGTTCAAATCCGACCTCAGACACTTAATAATTACCTAGCTGTGTAGCCTTGGGCAAGCCACTTAACCCCATTGCCTTGCAAAAACCTAAAAAAAAAAAGACTTGCTACAAGTGTTAGCTTCCCTGAAGGACCTTAAGGAGGTAAGAAGGAAGAAATCTTAGGTAGAAGAGATGAATAACAACCCATTTCCAGAAGCTCATTGCTATCTTTGAGTTCAAGTTTTTAAAGGGCTCTGGCACTGCAATATTGTCGATGACATTCTAAAGGAAATCTTTGAGCTCGAGACATGGAAGCTTCAACTCTGAGTTCAAATTCCCTGGAGATACATGGCCATTCATTTCCTTAACATTTCTATTATGACTTAGTTTACCTTTTAACACATCTGGAGTCCACCCCCCCCAAGCAAAAGGGTACATATGTAGATTTGTGGGGGGAGGGCCTGTGAACTTGTGTGGGGAAAATTACTTTTGTATTTCATCATAATTGACTTCTTTTATAGTTTAATTATTTTCCATATTTTAAAAAGTGATTCTCAGGAGAGATTTCTACACTTTACCAAATGCCAAAGGGGTCCATAACACCAAAACCCAACCAAACAAAAAAGAACAATGGCTTCTCATTGTTAATTTGCACAATTGAAAGACAGAGGAGCTAATTAATCCACATTCAAAATAAAATTTAAAGAATATTACTCTCCTCCCTCTAAAACAAACAAAAAAGTGATTACTAAATTATCATCTGGGGTTAGTACAGTTATATTAATAGACTTTTTCCAGACTGGTGAAACACTGGTGAACAAAGCTGACTTCCCTCTTCCTCCTATGAAAAGACCGTTATCTGGGAGCTACATTTCTCATAATAAAAACTAATGATTATTTTACAGTAATTGTATATTATTTTAAGTTCACTTTTCTCTTGTCTGACTTAAGCTACACCAACATTAGGGCCGGGTGCCAAGAGATCAGACAAAGCCCGGCACACCACCTACGATGCCAAAAGAAAAGACTGAGCAAAAAAAGGAGTCCAGTCAATCTAGATTATGCCCTGCCACAGAAGGGAGAGATGGTCTAATTGAGATTTACTTTAATGATTTGCTTTAGTTTTCATTAATACAATTTCCAACCTTGCCCAACACACATAGACACCCCAACCCAGTTTTGTAGGAAACTTGTTACAAGTGTTCTACCTATATGATGGGATTCAGAGTCAACCTCCAGTGTCCCCATATCATCTGTGACTCCCTAGTGGACTTAAGACAAAAATGGAAAAATCCTAGGAGGGCCACTTAAAAGAAAACTTTAATTAAGTGGTAAGCAGGGTGTAGCACAATTACTGTATCTGTGACAATGAAAACAACATTTCATTTTTATGGTGCAAAGGATAAGTTTACTTAAATACTTTTCCCCTGTGAGGCAGACACCACACACACACACACACACACACACACACACACACACACACACACACACAGACAAACACACACATTCACACACCTCAGTTGGATTTTTCCCAGAGACCACCAAGAAGCCAAAACATAAGGGTGCAATCATACAAAGATTACAAAAAAAAGATACTTGGGATTAAAAGAGATAGCTTAATTGCAAGCATACACACAAATAAATAAGATTTGTTGGAAAATGCATCCATAGTTATTCAGATAGATATAAAACTTACCGGAGCAAATATCACCATACACATTTACAAAACAATTGATAATCCAACTTCCCTCTCCGGAAAGCAAGCAGAGATTGTCTCATGCTAAAAAGGAAGGCTCCCTGAGCTTCTCAGTCTCCAACCTCACCAGCGTCTTGTCCGTCTTGCTTATTTTTATGAAGCAGATAAGGAGAGCCAGAAAATCAATGCTGAGGGAAAGTGAGTTGTTATACCAATCAGAAGGCAGCTTCAGTCTTATTTGCAGGGGGATGGCAAAATGGTCATATTATTAGACAGTGACTGCACACACACACACACACACACACACACACAGACACACACAGACACACTCACACGCACACAGAGGCAAAGTACAGGAATCTGGAATCTGAGACTTTCCCCCTGGTGAGATGTGGAATTCTTTGTTGTGCTATAGTTCTCACCACTGTGAGCTCTGTGCTTTGGCTCATTACTAACTACTATAAATGCAGAGCTGCTTTTTATGAACATACTCCCTCATTAGGCTACCCCATCACTAAACACAGGCATACCTAGGGGAAAATGGGCAGGGAAATAGCATTTGGGTTTTTTTTGGGGGGGGGATTTATACAAACCTTGTGAGTTAGATTTGAATATATTATGTGTTGGGAGCACTCACATCTTTATCTGTTTGAAAAATAATCTAAACTTTCCTTATTGTCCCAGAAAATAAATGTTAGATTGTTATTAAAACGTTCTGAAAAATCATGCTTATAAATGATGTTAAATATGATGAGAGAACTTAAATTTCTTGAGGACAAATAATCCTACTTTTTTTTTGTTTTTGTAACCCTTGGCTGTGTACTATATAGCAGGTGCTTAATAAATGCTTATGGAATTTCTACTCTGTTCCCTCCCCATCTTAGCTCCTCAAAGAAGGACTAGTTCTATTTTTTTTGTCTTTTTAGCCCCAACATGTAGCATAGTGTCTACAACATATAAATACCAAGAAGTTGAATACATGTTTACTGAATTTTATCTTGGTAGAATGTAAGCTTCTTGAGGGCAGGGACTAATTACCTTTTTGTCTTTTTACTAGAACCTAACAGGGTGGCACATGAAAAACTCTTTCTGAATTAAACTGAATTGAATTGATCAAATCTACAAAATGAAGAAAAGAAAGGATGGAGTCAAACTGGAAATTTAGGGGCACTCATCCAGATGAACTCTCTCAAAATTCCCCTCCAAACAACTTTAAAATGATGCTTCAAATCAAAATTTGGAGCAACAGAGACTACCTGCAACCCGCCCCCCCCCCAAAATAAAATATTTTCTAAGCTAAGAAAACTAAAAAGGTAGGCAGGAGAAGTTTGTTATAGCAGGGTCTTAGATCTGGTTGAGGTCTGCCTGGTAGATGTCTATCCAGAGCATGCCTATATATGTGAAGGACCATGCACATGCACTTGCATGCATACCCACATCTGCAACATTAGTGACAGCAGCAGCAGCAGCAGCAGCAGCAATAGAAACTAGGTTCAATGAGTACTGATTCACAATTCATTTGTCCATATGCAGTTCTGGATTCCAGTTATGAAAGAAGAAAGCTCTAGAGGTGGTCACAAGGGAGCATGGGTCCTGGTCACAATACCAAGGCAGAGAGGAATAACAACAGTGCAACCACAGAGAAGAGAGACCCTTCCATCTTAAATACCAGAGCCCAGAAAAGGTGAGCAGTAATGCTTCTTTCCGGATGACTCCAACTTAGAAGCCCTAAAAATGTGACTAGCTCTGAAAAGATTAACACAAAAAATCTGAAGCTTGAGAGAACCTCTCCTCACAGGTGAGGCAGGTGAGCAGAGCCCAATTTTAACAGAAAGTTTAAAGTCAAGCAATAGGACAGAAAAGTGAACAAATAACAAGAACAAAAAGCATAGAACTACTATGGTGGCAGGGAAGATCATGAACCTAGAAGACAACAAAGTGAAAACAGCTTCCAAAAAAGTCCTCGAAGAAAAATGTTAATTGGATTCAAGTACAATAATAAATCCTGGAAAAATTAAAGAAAGAAAAGATAATAATAGAGAAAATGGGAAAGAAATGAAAATGATGCAAGAAAATTACAGAAAAATAATTAACAGCTTGGTACAAGTGACACGAAAAATAATGAAGAAAATAACACCTTAAAAAACAGAATTGATAGTTTGAATGGGACAGTGTAAACAGAATAATTTAGGTAAAACTGTCATTTTTATTATATTGACTCAGTCAACCATGAGCAATTGATACTTTCCCAATTGTTTAGACCTGACATTATTTGTGTGAAAAATTTTTTGTAATTGAGTTCATATGATTCCTAGGTTTATGTTTGCAGGTAGACTCCCAAGTATTTTATATTTTCTATAGTTATTTTAATGGATTTTTTTCTTTCTATCTCTTACTACTGGACTTTTTTGGTAATATATAGAAATGAGGTGATTCATGTGGGTTTATTTTGTATTTTGAAACTTTTGCTAAAATTGTTAATAATTTCTAGTTTTTTAGTCTATTCTCTAGGATTTTTTAAGTTTAACATCATACCATCTGCAAAAGGGTGAGTTTTGTTTCCTCACTGCCTATTTTAATTCCTTTAATTTCCTTTTTTATTTTACTACTATATATATATATACATATATACTTATTTTACTATTATATATATAAAACTGAATTTTCTAATATAATATTCAATAATAAAGGTGATAATAGGCATCCTTACTTCACCCCCTGATTGTATTATCCCCATTACAGATAATGTCTGCTGATGGTTTAAGATAAACATTATACATTATTTTAAGGTAAATTCTATTTATTCCTATGCTCTCTAGTGTTTTTTAATAGGAATGTGTGCTTTATGTTGTCAAAAGCTTTTCTCTATCTATTGGGATAATCGTATGATTTCTGTTGGTTTTTTATGTTTTGGTCAACTATGTTAGTAGTTTTCCTACCACTGAACCAATTCTGCCTTTCTGGCAAAAATCTTATCTGATCATAACATTTGATCCTTGTTTTACAGATTGATCTACTCTCTTTGCTAGTGTTTTATTTATATTTTTAGCATTAATAGGAAAATTCATCTATAATTCTCTTTCTCCCTTTTGGCTCATCCTGGTTAAATATCAGCACCACATTTGTATCATAAAGGAATTTGGCAGGACTCTGTCCATTTCCCCATATAATTTATATAGTATTGGGATTAATTATTCTTTAAATGTTTGTTGGAATTTACTTATGAATCCATCTGCTCCTGGGCATTTTCTCTTTGGAAGTTCATTTATGGCTTGTACAACGTCTTTTTCTAAGTTTGAAATTTTTAGGTATTATTTCTTCTGTTAATATGGGTTATCTATATCATTTAGATATTCATCCATTCCATTTAGATTGTCAAATGTATTGGCATATAATTGGGTAAAATAGCTCCTCATAATTGTCTTAATTTCCTCTGATTGGTGGTGAATTCTCTGCTTCCACTTTTTTTTTAGGTTTTTGCAAGCCAAATGGGGTTAAGTGGTTTGCCCAAGGCCACACAGCTAGGTAATTATTAAGTGTCTGAGGGTGGATTTGAACTCAGGTACTCCTGACTCCAGGGCCAGTGCTCTATCCACTGCACAACCTAGGCACCCCTGCTTCTATTTTTTGGTGCTTATAATTTGGTTTTCTTTTTTTCCTTATTTTACCCAAATTAACAAATTGCTTATCCATTTTATTTTTATTCATTAAACCAGTTCCTAATTTTATTTATTAATTCAATGATTTTCTAATAATTTTTTTAATCTTTCATTTGATTTTCAGGATTTCCAATTTGGGGCTTAATTGAAGATTTTAAAGTTTTTCTTTTTCTATTTTTTTAAAAATAGATGCCCATTTTTTTTTGTTGTAAGCAGTTAGAGATATAAATTTTCCCCTAAGAATTTCTTTGGTTGTATTCCATAAATTTTGTATGTTGTTTCATTTTTGTTGTTTTCTTTAATGAAATTATTGGTTATTTCTATGATTTGCTGTTTGACTGATGTGATTTTAGGTATTAGATTGTTTAATTACCTATTCATTTTTAATCTCTATTTCCATTGTCAATTGCTAAATGTTTATTGCATTCTGATCTGAAAAGGATGCATTTACTATTTTTGCTTTTCTACATTTGGTTGTATGTCCTAAAACATGGTCAATTTTTGTGCAAGTGCCATGTATTGCTGAGAAAAAGATATATTCTTTTCTATTCTCATTAAATTTTTCTCCAGAGATATATCTTACCTAACTTTTCCAGCATGTATTCACCTTTATAACTTTTATCGTGTTTATTTTTTATTAGATTTATCTAACTCTGAGAGGGGAAAGTTGAGGTGTCCCGCAAGTGTGGTTTTGTTATCTATTTCTTCTGTAACTCATTCAACTTTTCCTTTTTTCTTTTTTTTAAAAAAAATTCATTTATTTTCATCCATATGCACATGTATATTTTTAAGTTACAAAATTTCCTTACATCTTCCCTTTCTACCCCCATCCCCTCAATGGCAAACAAGTTAGCATTGTACATACATATTTTGATAAACATATTTACAAATGAGTAATTTTTGGTATGAGGAAACATTCAATTTTTCCTTCAAAAATTTAGACACTATACCATGTGGGGAATACATGTTTAGTATTGATATGATTTTTTTCTATGGGTTTTCAGGAAGATATAGTTTCCTTCTTTATCTCTTTTAATTAAATCTATTTTTGCATTTGCTTTGTCTGGTATTTTGATTGCTAACCCTACTTTTTTTTTTTTTTTTTTTGCTTTGGCTGCAGTATAATGGATTCTGTAACAGCGCCTTATCTTTACCCTGTGTGTTTCTTTCTGGTTCAAGTGTGTTTCTTGTAACCAGCATATTATAGGATTCTTGTTTTTATTTCATTCTACCATCCATTTCTATTTCATGGATGAGTTCATAGCATTCACATTTATAGTTATGGTACTAAATGGGTCTTTTCCCCTTGCTAATTTTTGCTTGTCTATGCCCCTTTCTCTCAGCCCCCTTATTTTCTCTCCTCACAATGTTTTACTTCTGATCACCTCCTTCCCCAATATAGTCTCCCTTTTATCAATCCTCCCTTCCCTTTCTCTTAGCCCATTCAGCTAGGTGATACAATGGATAATATATTGGTCTTGGAGTCAGGAGGATGGGTTCGAATTAGGGCTCAGACACTTGCCATCTACTTTCTGTGTGAACTTGAGCAAGTCACTTAACCCTGACTGCCCCACATCCAGGGTCATTTCCAGTCATCCTGATTCATATCTGGTTGCTGGTCCTAGATGGTTTGGTAGGAGAAAGTGAGGCTAGTGCATTAGTACAGCACTCCTCATCAAATCCAGTTCATGTACCCGTCATGACATCACCTCCCTGATGTCATGGTCTTCTTTGAGAATGAAGGACAAATAACAATTAGCCTCATCCCTTTTTACTTCCTTTTAGGGTAAGATAGATTTCCAAAATCAACTGAGTGTGTATACTATTCTCTCTCTGAGTCAATTTTGATGTGAGTCAGGTTTAAGCTTTTCTGACATTACTCCTTTTTTCACAGTTGTTTTTTAATCCTCTTTGATGTGGGAAAATTTATTCCATTAAATCTCCTCCCTCCTTCTTCCAGTGCAATTTTATTTCTCACCTCTTTATTTTGCTTTTTTTTGGGTGGACGTTATTCTATCAGACACCTTATATCCATATCCTCTATCTACACATGCTCCTAATGCTTTTATAGTAATAAAGTTGAAAGTTAAAATATTATCTTGTCATATAGAAATAGAAAGTTTAACCCTACTGAATTTTTTGTTGTCTATTATTTCTTTTTTACCTTTTTTATTTTTCCTTTGAGACTTGTATTTAGAGTCTAATTTTTTTTATCCAACTTTGATCTTTTAATTAGAAATCCTTGGAAGTCCTGTATTTAGATAATGTCCATTTTTTTCTCCTCTGAAAGATATATTTAATTTTTCTGGGTGGGTGATTTTTTTGGTTATAACCTAACTCCTTTGACTTCTGGTATATCATATTCCAAGGTCTCTGAATTTTTTAATGTGGAAGTTGCCAAATCCTGGATAATCCTGACTAAAATGCCATGATATTTTAATTGTTTCTTTGGCCTGCTTGCAATATTTTTTTCTTGATCTGTGAACATTGGAATTTGACTAAGATATTCCTGGGAGTTTTCATTTTGAGACTCTTTCAGGTGGTAAGATTAATAAAGTGAAATCAAAAATATTTAAAGCAAGTTTCTCTGCTAAAGGCCTCATTTCTCAAATATATATATATATATATATATATATATATATATATATAGAGAGAGAGAGAGAGAGAGAGAGAGAGAGAGAGACTATAAAAATGATTCAAATTTATTAAAAAATTTCTATTGATAACCGGACAAAGATATGAATAGGCATTTTTCAGAAGAAGAATCAAAGCCATTTATAGTCATGTGGAAAAATGCTCTAAACCATCACTGATTTGAGAAAAGCAAATTTAAACAACTTCTGAATACCTATGAGAAATACCTATCAGAAACGACACATGCAAGAGGGGATAAGACAAAGATAGGGACATTAATGGACTCTAGGGAGAATTGTGAAATAGGCAAACCATTCAGAAGACCAATTTGGAACTATATTGAAAGGGTTATAAAATAGTGCAATAATACTACTAGGTCTGAATCCCAAAGAGATCAAGAAGAGGGGAAAGAGCCTATATGCTCTTTCTGTGATGGCAATGCATGGAACTCGAGAGGAGCTGAGGAATGGCTGAACAAGGTATGGCATATGAGTGTTATGAAATGGTATTGTGCTATAAGAATTGGCGAAGAGGGTAATTTCAGAAGAAATATGGCAAGACCTACATGAACTGATGCAAAGTGAAGTGTAATAATGATGATCAACTGTGAACAATTTGGCTACTCTGATCAGTACAAGATTTAAAACAATTCCATTTTTTAAAAGCAGGAATTGTTGAAGGACTTTATGAAACTTTACATCAAATGGACATTTCAATATTTTCTTTGTACTTTCTTTTTATTTGCATTTTATTTCCCTATTTACTTGTAAAAACAGTTTGAACATTAGTCTTTAAAACTTTGAGTTTCAAATTCTCTTCCTTCCTCCATTCTTATACCCATCCCAGTTGAAAAGGCAAGTAATTTGATAAGTTATGCAAAACAATTCCATAATAGTCACAATATGAAAGAAAACAGACACTCCCCCCCAAAACCAATCTCAAGAAAAATACAAAAGTAAAAATAAAAATGCTTTAATCTGTATTCAGAAACTATCAGTTTTTCCTCTGGAGATTTATAGTATTTTTAACATAAATTCTTCAGAGTTGTATTCAAGACAATTTGAAAGGACTCATGATGAAAAATGCTATCCAAATCCAGAGGAATAACATTTGAGTTAGAGGACAAATTGAAGTATAAATTTCTCACTTTATTTTTCTTGTTTTAAAAAAATGGATAATATGGGAATATGTTTGCATGATTTCACCTTTATAATTGATATCACATGGCTTGCATTCTCTGATAGTGGGGGTGGGACGGGACCGAGATAATTTGGATTTCAAAGTTTTAAAAGAAAAGAATGCTAAAACATTTTATAAAATGAATTAAAGTACTAATAGATATATTAAATGAATAATTCAATTCATTTTATCAAACATTAAGCTGCCCATTATGTACCAGATAATGTGCAGTATGATAAAGATACAAAAACAAAAAGGAAACAGTCTTTCCCCTCAAAGATTTGAGCTACATTTTGTTGTGAGTTTATGACATCTACCATGTTTCCCCATGTATAAGATGCTCCCATGGATAAGACATACCTGGGGCCTGAAATTTGAAAAAAAAATGTATTACATGAAGTTATTGAACTTGTTTTATTCATCATAAAATTCCTACAACTCCTCATCACTGTCAAAGCTCCCAACCATGAACTCATCCTCTTCTGAGTTTGATGATGAATCCCTGTCTTAGAGAGGCTCTACATGCTCTCCTGCCTGTGCTCTGGTCTGGGGTTGACCACAAGCACTCCCTGGGCAAGTCTGATGGTGGACACATGTTCAATCCATTCCATTTCATGAACCTGAAGCACCAATTGTGTCCTCTCTTTGAAACCAGTTGCTGGTTTTTCATCAGCATTTTTTCTGGCCTCCTGCTGAACAATCTTTGTATACAGAGGAATTCCAATGGCCCGTTACTCTTCCACCCATCTCTTCATTCCCTTTCTAACTCTGGCCATTTGGCTAACCTGTCTCTCATGGACTTCTTTAGCTGGGACATTTTCAGTCAGGTTTCTTCTTCCCATAGTGAGTCTCAGATTATTTACTCAGTTGTAGGATGCCCAACTGATGTTCAGCAGCATGATTTCCATTTACTTTTGCAAACTGGATCACTTTGAACTTGAATTCAGCATTGGACAAAAATCTTTTTCTGAGCCATTTCTGGGCAGAATGTGGCAAAATGTCACCTAATAAACCCATAATAAATGTGAAACAATGCACAAAGTACAAAGACAAGTGTGAAAAAGCAGGAAATGTAAGCAAAAAAATCTATAACCACTGTATAAGATGCTCCCAGTTTTTAGATCCCAGAATTTTCAAAAATGAGTGCACCTTATACATGGGGAAATATGGTTCTTAGTGAAGTAAGCACCAAGAATAAAACAAGTAACCTGAAGTCATTCAAATTACAGTTTAGTTGTCCCTTAGTTATGGTGGCATTTCTTGGATTCTCACCTGTAAATTCTCTGGAATGGACAGAGGATTTTTGGTTTTTATTTCATTTGATTTTTCCCTGGATGTATGTCTTACAATCCATGTCTCACACCTTTTCTAACTCAGACAAGACAGAGTCCAGGTGACTGAAAAGAAGTTTGCTCCTTGTTATGTGGAAGACTCTGGCTTGCTCCAAAGAACCATAGCTTTAAAGTTGGAAGGGACCTTAGTGGCAATTGAATCTGATTCCTTCATTTTACAGTTCAGGAAATTGAGACCCAGAGAAGTAAAGTGACTTTCCCAGAGTCACATAATTTGTAAGTGTCTGAGGTAAAATTTGAACATTAGCTTCCTTGTTTTAAGTCTTTAAGTCCAGAAACCTTTTCAATGCATCATCTAGCTGCTACTGTTTCCTGCCCAAAATGAAAACACCATACAAAATGCCCTAGGGGACCCAAATGTATTTTTTTTTTTGAGAATCCAAAGACACAGATATAATTTCCTTGGGGCAAATCAGGACACTCCTGAATGCATTTTCAACATGCATTTTTAAAATACCTGAGCAGCAAGGAGGTGTATAGAACACTGGTTTTGGAGTCAGGAGGATGGGAGTTCAAAGCCTCAGATACTTGACACTTACTAGCAGTGTGACTTTGGACAAATCACTCAATCCTGATTGCCTCTCATCCAGGACCAATTCCATTTGTCCTAATTCATATCTGGTCACTGGACCCAGATGGCTCTGGAGGAGACAGTGAGGCTGATGACTTAATATAGCACCACCCTCACTCAAATCCAATTCTTGTGCTTGTCATGGCATCACCTCCCTGATGTTAAGGTCTTCTTTGAGAATGACGGACAAAAAACATCATTAAACAGACTGTATTAGCTACAGGGTGGGGATACAAAGCTAAAACAAAGGTGATCCTTATTCCCAAGGAGATTACAATCTACTGAAAGACTACTACAGGTACAAAGATAAGTACATCTATGGAAATCTGAGGAGAGAGAAGCAATCAGAAGGATAGGGAAGGCTTTTGATGGTGTATAAAATGAGTTTTTAAGGAAGGCACCTTCAAAAAGCTAGTAACTACTATATGATTTGAGGAGAGAGACAGAGAGAGACAGACAGAGAGAGAGAGAGAGAGAGAGAGAGAGAGAGAGAGATTACTTCAGAAAAGCTTCCTATAAGAAATGACATGAGATGATACTTGAAGGAAGTAATGGCTTCTCAGAAGCAGAAGTGGGGATGAAGTATATTTGAGGTCTTTGCCCCACATGTTGGAGCTTAGGTCTTCCTTTATTTTCTCAGCCTTTACAATTCATTTCTATTCCTAACATCTTCATAGATGCTCATGAATACAGATTTTCTTGAGAAAAGATATACTTGGTGTTACCTATCCCATTCACTGAAAAGAGTGGCCACCTGAGTCTTCAAGCTTCCCATCACAGGTTATTGTCCACTCTCTCCCCACCAATGCTCCAGGGCAAGATTCATGTGTACCCCAGATATACAAAGTTTAACTATACTGTGTGAGTTTGGGAGAGATGCCAGCACCAACCATCTCTTATCTCCATACCTTTGGATAGATTGATACTTTCATTGTAACCCTTCCTTCTGATGGAATGTTCTCTTCTCTCCTCTTGGACATTAACTTCCAATTAAGATTGAGCTTATGATCTTGATGTCTTTCTGATTCTTCAACATTTATTCTGGCTTCACTTATCCTTTTATGTGCTGTTCCTCCCCACCCCCAAGTAGAATATAAGCTTCTTGAGAGCAGGGACTGTTTCATTTTTTGTTTCTAAGGTAGTGAGTCAAAAATATTTCCTGCCTGATATGTAATAATAAGTCTCATGAAATGCATGTGGAATTGAATTGAATGAAAATGAACCATTGGAATATTTTCTCACCCCTCCCACCAATCTAGTTTTTCCATGACAACCAAAGACCAAGAATAGGTGAACGTTGATGGAATCATTCAAGAAAGAAGGAATCTGGGTGAATAGCAGTTTTTCAGGGATGTGCTATAGAATAATTCTTCTTGATTTTATAAAGTCAAGTACCAGCTTCTAATTTGGTTTAATCAATCAATTTGGCATTTAATAGGTACCTTCCATGTGCCTAGCACTGGACTATACTAAATTCACTTTTGACCCAGCTAACATGAATGACCAAGATCATTACCTGTCTGATACTACTACTGAATTCTGCATAACCAATGACATTAGGGCTATTGAATAGTGATATTTTTTTCAGTTCCCAAATATACTGCTATCTCACTATCTCAGGTTTCTCTGTCTCTGTCTCTCCCTTTCTTTCTCTCTCTCTCTCTCTCTCTCTCTCTCTCTCTCTCTCTCTCTCTCTCTCTCTCTCTCTTTCTCTCTCTCTCTTTACTGGGCCATAAAAAAACAACAAAAAGAGATTTTTGGAAGTCATCTAGCCCAATCACTTCATTTTATAGGCGAGCAAACTAAGGTCCAATGAAGCTAGGTAATCTATCCAAGGTTATATAGCTAGTATTCATTAGCAGTGAGATTCAAATCCATGTCTTCTTACTCAAAAATGGGAAGCACTTTTCCTTTACAAAAAGATTAGAGACTCTGACATTAGATCTAGTACCTTAAGCAAGGGCAAAGTGTACCCCATATTTGGGGGCAATTGTTTTATGACAACTGTTAGTATATGCTAGTAATGAGGCAGGGCACAAAGAAAATGTTATAATCTCTTGAGGTTTTTCCTGTATTGTAGAGGGTATTCTCCATTCTTCCCATTTCCTAAGGCCAAGGAGGACTCAAAAGGTTCTCTTTTTGGGGCAGAAAAGGCTTAACACATAGTAAGTAGTAGAATGCTACCCATGGGCAAGGAATACCATCTTAACCACTCCCCCAGTGGCAGAATACCTGGAGTTGATGCTAAACCACTCCTCTAGCTCCATTCTTGTCCCACCTAGCAGAAAGGAAAGGTGCTTGTGTGCTTGTGTCTTCTCTCTCTCTCTCGTAGTTCTGCTCTGTAATTCATACGGTCTGACCACTTGGCTAAAACAATATGGCCCAAGATCCATGTAGCTAGATTTTTGTTGAGACAAGATTTTCTTCTCTTCTCTTTCTGCTCTCTCTTTAACTTTTTTTCCCCTTCTTTTTCTTTCTTTTAAGCTTTTCTTCTCACTTCCCTTTTTTAACTTGACTTTCTTTCCTGGTTTGTATCTCCAAGCTTTTCTTTCTCTTCTCTTGTCTTCTCTTTTTTTTTCTCTTCTCTCTCCTAAGCTTTTCTTCTCATTTCCCTTTTTAACTTGACTTTCTTCCTGGCATGTAACTACCAATATGGTCACAGCTCCATGTGACTGGATCCCTGTGGAACTAAGCTCAGCCACATATGGTGGCTGTCTTCCTTACCTTTCCTTTTCCCCCCTTTCTTAAATGTCTTTGCTTTTAGCTTTTGTGAATTTTTAGTAACTTGTGAGCACTTTCATTCCACCTGTGAATTATAATCTAAGTCTTTCTTACCTGTGGGGTCAGATAGTCTGATTTGGAGTTTTTCATTTAGAACAAATCACATATTTAATATCCTCCCCTTTTTTCCTGATGGCATTTTTCTGTCACCATTAATAGTAAATATCTTTGCTAAAAGATAATTAAAACTACTGTTTCTAATCAATAAAAAGCACACTATCAGGAGTTCATGAGTGACATTATTGAGAACTCAACTCCTCAGGGTTATATCTAGAATCCTGAAGGAAGTAGTAAAGAGTTTACTTTCCAAGATTCACTATCCAATTGCCATTGTGAGTTAGTCCCAAATGGAATATTATATTTAAATATTAGTTTGGATAAGAGCTCACCAGTTTTTTGTTTGTTTTGATTTTTGCAAGGTAATGGGGTTAAGTGACCTGCCCAAAATTTCACAGCTAGGCAATTCTTAAGCCTCTGAGACTGGATTTGAACTTGGAGCCTCCTGACTCTAGGTCTGGTGTATCCACTGTGCCACCTTGCTGCTCCAGGGCTCATTTTTTTTTGCCATTGAGATAGATTTTAGATATCCAAAACATGACTTGTAATACAGGATACTGAACTGCTAGAATTCATCCTATACTTTTGAAGATCTGTATTCTTCCCTAAGGCTTCTTCAAGGTCTAAATTTTATCTTTGATCTTATTTTTCATTATCATATATCATAGGTCATAGATTTTTTTCAGAGTCTCTTTTCAAATTTGAAATGATAAAGACCTTTGCAGATATTTTAGTTCAAACCTCACATTTTGTAGATAAGACCCAATGGGATAGAAATTTGTCCAATGAATTGTCCAATAAAGTCCAAAAGGGCCTTAGTAGCAGAGATGGGGATTCATGATAAGCTCATCGAATCATAGATTTGGAGGTAGGAGATACCTTAGAGGTCATAAATTTCACTCCCTTCACTTTACAATGAGGAAGATAAGATCAAAGGAGATGAAAAATGAGATGATCCACGTTCACATGAATGGTAAGTGACTAAGGGAGAATTTAAACATGTTCTCCTGATAGCAAGCTCAATGTCCTGCCCATTAAATCTCCTATGCTTTGAATACAGATTCCTTCAATTCTTTTTGGTATATTTTTCCTTTCCTTTACCATTCTGGTTTCCTTGCTCTGGTCACACTCAATCTTGTCACCATCTTTCCTAAAATGTGGTGATCCAAATTGAGTACAATAGTCCAGATAAAGTTGGGAAGGTCATGGAAGTCTCCAATTCTTCATTTCCACATCAATGAGACAATGATTAAATGTGTATGTTAACCCTTTGGGCTTTATCTACTTCAGTTCAATTCAAAAGACACATTAAGTGTCTACTTTAGGCAAAACTCTGAACCAGACCCTTAGTGATACAAGGACTTATTCTTCCTGTACTAGGAAGAAAAATGATTCTTGCCCTCAAGGAATTTATTTTTGCTAGAAAGATAAAACCACACATATTTACAAACACACATATGAAAGTAAATACAGCATATAAAAGTAACTTGGGGTTCAGAGTTGCATAATATGCTCCTTGTTGGTGGAGATTGATTGCTTTTTTTGCTTGCAAGAAATAGAGACTTATCAAGAGCTCTAGAGAAGAGAGATCTTGGTTTTCTGATTTCTGTCTTCAAGTGAAAAAATACATAATTCCAGATTCTCTTCAAGGGAATGAAGAGCTGGCATCTCCATCATATCCTATCTCCAAATTAGGGGAATTTCCCTTTGTTTGAAATCTGATTTTCTCTTGTTTGAGCTGAGCTATCTTGTTTTCCCTGAGAAGACTCAGCTTTTGTGTATTGTCTAGCATATTCTCATCTCTATAATTTCTCTGATTTTTGTTTGTTATTGACTTGGACAAGTGGATCTATTTTCTATTCATTACATGTGGTCTTTGTGTGACTAGTATTTGGTAGGAAGCTAGACAAGCCTATAAAATACTTGGGATATATAACTTGGGGGCATTCCTTCCTGATTAATGGATAGCAAACAGGAATAAAACTTGAACCTAATGTTCATTTCCCTTAGATTAACATATTGAGGAAATAGATATAATCCTATCCTGGCATCCTTTGACTCTGAGAAGAACAAAAAAGTCAGTCCTATGGCTCTCATTGCCTGCTTCCATTCTGGATAGAAACAAAAGACTCTCCTCTAGAGAGATCCATTCTTCCCTTCTTTTAAGCCACATATAGACACACACACACAAACACACACACACATGCATATATATAACTTTCATATGCACACATACCCTACATTTAAAAAAGTAGTGTCAAGAGACAGAAAAAACTAGTAACTGGGGGGAGAAGGAAAACCTTCAAATTGAATTGATATCTGAACTCTATTTTGAGGTAAGTAGGAATTCTTTGGGAGAGAGATAAGGAGAAAGTGTATAAAAATCTTTGCAAAGACAAAGAAGCAAGGATTGGAAAGTTGTGAGTGGGGAAGACCTGGTTATCTTATTGGTCTAGAATGAAACATGCATGAAAGGAAACCTCAACAAATGATACTGGAAGGGTAGGAGGCAGTCAGATTGTAGATGGTCTTACAAGTATCTCTGAGGGGGTTGTATTTCTTCTTTTTACTCCATGTTGCTCATGGCATCATCTCTGACCTCCAAAATCTTTTAATGTTTCCCTGACCTGTACAACCATGTCCAGAAACACTCTCTGGGGACCTTCAACTTGACAGCACTTTCTTTGCCCCTGCCCAGGTATTTTCCTTGGCATCTCTCACCCAACTACTCTGCTGTCCATCCACACAGAACTTCCAGAGCCCTGAATATCTCCACTTGAGACTGAACCCCCATGGACAATGATAATCTACCTAGATTCATTCTAAGTGAGTCTGGTATGGAGGGGGATGTGTGTCAGACTTTTATAATCTTGCCCACTTCCTGCTGCAGGGAAGATCAGGGGAAAGTGGATCAAAGAGTGACCCCCCCCCCACCATATGACTGGGGTCAGATACCACTTTGGAAGAGTGGGAGTCAGAAAATTGGCAGAGTGGAAAAGGGATGTGCTCATATCTTGGTGAATTTACATTTAACAATGGAGAGTTACCTTGAATTTACATTTAAAAGGAGGCTTTGGCTGAACAATTTGAGTCAGAGGCTCACAGAAAGAATTAGACAATTAATATTTCCTTATTATTAAAATGCTAGCAAATATTTCTCCTTCAACAAACCTAGTGATTCCAAACTTCCAGATGACATTGTTAAAGTACCATTGTCCATCCTGCATTGAACACTTCCTGATTTCAATTTCCTTCGACTGTACACTCCAACCTCCTAATTTAAAGCTACCTGAGCTTTTCACTGGCTCTCTAGATTTCATCTTAAATCTTTTTTCCTTTCTCATTCTTTTTTATCTTTTTGCACTCATGGATGTATGGTCCTTTCTTGACAGTTTCCTTAGCCATCATTTTCTAACTTTGGCTATACTTTCACTCATACATTCTGATTCACTGGTCATCATGGGAGTCAGATTACTCCTTGCTTCCTACCATCACTTCCAAGCTCGCTCTTTTAAGGTTCATTCAATCTATATTTATTATCCAATCCAGACTGTGGTAGTCATTGCCTATAGCCTTCCAGGACACACTCCTTTCTTCTTCAAGGAGTTTAGGACCTGGCTCATAGTCTTCAAAATATATATTAATACTTCCTCAAATCCTAACTTTTCAATTTCTCTTCTTGGAGCAGTAGGAGGTGCATCAATAGAGTGTTGGGTCTGGAGTAAGGAAGACCCTGTTCTAAAACAATGACTTGCTGTGTGAACCTGGTAAGTCATTTAACATTTCTTTGCCTCAGTTTCCTCATCTGTAAAATAGGGATGTTTAAGAGGACCAACCTTGAAGGATCAAATGAAATAATAATTAGAAAGTTCTTAGGACAGCATGTAAGATATATATATATATATATGCATATATATATATATATATATATAAATGATAGCCATTATTACTTACTTATTTCCTTTAACATAAACTGCCAGGTGGTACATGAATAGAGCAGTGATCTGGAGTCAGGGAGATCTGAGTTCAAATCCAGCCTCAGACTTTCACTAGCTGATTGATCTTTGCTAAGTTACTAAACTTCTGTTTACCTCAGTTTCCAAATTATAAAACTGGATGAGAGCAGCACCAGCTTCTCACAGTTGTTGTGAGGATCCAATGAGATAATATTTCCAGAATGCTTAGCAAGGAGCTGTCAATGGTAGGTGCTTTATAATTGTTAGTTATTATTATCGTTACTTCTTCTTTTTCTTATTACTTCTCAAGCCCACTACATCTACTCATACTTGGTCTTGCTACTTACTCATTCTTTTTCACCAAATGTTCCAAGTTTAAAATCTGATTCACATTTCTTATCATCTTCTGTTGGAATTCTACCTCCGTCTCTGCCGTGCTGCCCTCCAACATTTTCTTCATCATCACTGTCACTTCTCACCTTTCATTCTTTTCCCAAGTCATACCTATATTAGTCAACTCTCATACTTTTTCCATCTTGCTCCTTGTGAATTAGTCAGCCTCTATGCTGTTTTCTTCTCTCAGGTCCCCTTCTCCTTTTTTTATTGAAACTTCTATGCTACGAAACCTCAACTTGTGTTTAGTCCTACTTACCTCCTGTTTACATTCTGCTGCACAAAATTATACAAATTACAAAACCATGGCCTATGCTGATTGGCTATAGGACAAGTTTATGTTGTTGGATCATTTCAGATATATCTGATTCTTCATGATCTCATTTGGGGTTTTCCTGACAAAGATAACTGGCTTCTTTCTCCAGCTTATTTTCAGATGAGGAAACTAAGTTGTAAAGGGTTAAGTGACTTGGCAGCTAATGAATGTCTGAGGATGGATTTGACCTCAGGATGATTAATCTTCCTAATTTCAGGTCCATCACTCTAGCACTACCCAGCTGTCCCAAGTTGAAATTACATAATCTCAACTAGGCTTTTACAGCAGCAAGGTAATCCTTTACCCATCACTAATTGAATAACTATCGCATACCCACCAGAGTGACCTTTCATCACTCCACAAACCTCCTATCCTCTCAGCTGAGAACCTTGCTTCATATTTCACTGGAAAAAATGGTCATTCAAAGAGAATCCTGTCTTTGCTATTGCTTATTATATATATATATATATATATATATGTATATATACATATATATATATATATATATATATTACTCAGATGCCTTTTGCCACTAACTCTTCTTCCTTCATCTCTTTTTATTAAGAAGAGCTTCCCCTCTTCTCAGTCAAGGAATCACCTCTACATACATAGACTGTCCCATTCCATCCTGTCTTCTCTAGATTGTCTCTTATACCTTCCCTATTCTCTCATTAATCTCAATCACTCTCTGTTTACTGGATGTTTCCCTAAAGAGTTCAAATAGCCTCATGCCTACCTCTTCCCAAAACCCGTTATTTGATCTGTTTATTCTCATTAATCATCATCTTTTATTTCTTCTCCCTTTTCTGAGAAAGCCATTTACTAAAGGTATCATTGCTTCCTTTCCTTTCACTCTCTTCTTAAGTGTTGGCAATTTACATTCAAGCCTCATCATTCAACCCTCTCTCTCCAAAACTGCCAATGATCTCTTAATAAACTGAATCCAAGGGTCTTTTCTCAGTTCTCATTCCTTTTGACCTCTCTGCAACTTTTAACCCTGTGGATCACCTCCTCCCTGAGCCTTTCTTCTCTGTAATGTTTTGTGTCACTGCTGTCTCCTTGTTCTCTTCCTTTCTATCTGACCACCTCTCTGCCCCCTTTGCTGGATCCTTAACCCCCCAATGTCCTATTCTGGGCCCTCACCTCAACTTCCTCTCAATGATCTCATCATCCCCATGAATTCAACTATTATCTCTAAGCTGAGGACTTTCAGACATCCTTGTGCAACCTTAACTCTCATATAATCTCCAATCCTATGTCTCCAGCTACCTTTTAAATAACTAAAACATACACATCTTAAATTCAATATGTCTGAAACGGAACTCATCTTTTCTCCCAAACGCTCCCCTTTTCCTAATATTCCTATTACTTTTAAGGATACCATCACCCTCCCGGTCACATAAGAATTACAGCCTAAATGTTATCCTTGACTCTTTATATTCTTTTGTCTCCCAAATCCAATCAGTTGTCCAACTCTATTTTTTCTACTTCAAAAAATATAGTCCCCCTAGGACAGACCCTTATCACCCTATATCTGGGATATTATAATTCCCTGGTGACTGGTGAGTCAGTCCCCACTCCAGTAACCATCAAAGTCATCTTTCTAAATTGCTGATCTGATCTTGTGGTTCCCTATTAACTCCAGGATCAAGCATAAAATATTCTATTTGGCTTTCAAAGTCCTTCACAACCTGATCCCTTCCTATCTTTCCAATCTTCTTAGATGTTAACCACCTCCATATAATCTGCAATCTAGTGATGCTGACCTCCTTGCTGTTCCCTACCCAAAAAACTATTTGTTGCTGGTTGTCGCCTATACTTGGAATACTCTTCCTACTTATCTCCACCTCCTAGTTTCCCCCACTCCTTTTAAATCTTAGCTAAAATCCCACCTTATACAACAAATTTTAGTACCTCGTACTCCCACTTTATTCTATCTACATCTTGTTTACTCATAATTTACCCATGGGCTGTCCCCTGTTAGACTGTGGGCTCCTTGAGAGCAAAGATTATTTTATTTTGTCTGTATGAGCATATAATTAATAAAATATAATTATATAATTTGGTAATATGAGCTTAATAATTGTTGGTTGACTGACTGATTTATCCTAGAGGAAAAAAGGTTTCATTTAAACAAAACTATGGCTAGGGAAAAGAATGAGATGGTAAGATTTTGGTTGGAAGAACATCACTTCAGCACAGTCTTTAGTTGACTGGTTTTTGCTCGTATATATTATCATCTGTTTTTTATTAGGCCAACACTCTCACCAGCTAACCACCTGACATCCTCTTACCTTCATATTGATCAGACATTTCAGTCACAACTCTCTCAACCGTACAATTGGAACTGACAGAGCCCAAAGCAAGATGTTATTATCTTATGAAACTTGTTTGGAGGACAATATTAGCCTCATTGCTGTTGCCTTAAAAATAACATTTGTCCATTGTGACAATATTAAAAATCGATGTACACTATTTACACAGTGAGTCTGGTACTTGGGAGGTTAAGTAAATTAAAACCATCTGCGATTCTCCCCCAAGTCCACAGAAGATGACATTAGCAATGCTAATTTTCAATGTGGTTAGATCTCCAACCCCATCCCTTCAACTAGGATGACCTTCACACAACTTCAAACACAGGCCCAGCTCAACCTTTTCCACTGCAAGCCAGGGAGCTGGTGGGTCTCAGGGCTAGCTCACCTCCTGATAAATGCAACGGATGTTTCTTTCTTTAACAGTACCATTTGGAAACATCTGGCATCTCAAAAGGGGTCCATTATAGAGTCAGGCTGGTGGGAAGCCAGGCTTTGTAAAGATTTAACATCCTTGCAGGAGAGCAAACAGCGTGGGGAAAATTCCAGAGCCACGTGGACAGTTCCATTGTTAGGGAGTAATCGAAAAAGAAGAAATCTATTTAGCTGGACAAGCAAGGAACTCATAGGACTGGGGGCGCCTCATCCATCTCTCTTAAGGAACAATTTCAACTCTAGCTCACATCCCACTGCACATTCAATCCACTTAGGGAGCAATTTCCTGATCTTGAACAACGCCTTTCCCATTCTAAGTGAACACAGCTCCTAGCATGGGGTCAAATGCAATCAGGAAGGCATTCTCGTCAGACCAGACAGGTCGTCAGCTTGAGAGTGTTGGGAGTGGGCCATCCAGGGTTACCCCCTTCCCTTCTTAGTGGAGCAGGAAAATGTCATTTCTTTTCTGCTTTCTCCCTTTCGAAAAATGAACATGAGTAAAGTAAGATTGGTATCTTGTTATCTACATGAATATTTATCAGATCATTAGATTACTGCAGCAAAGAAACTCAAGGCTTAGTATAAAGAACTCCACATTTATTTAAATGTTGCCAAGTAGAAAGCTGGGAAAATTGGGTAGGAAAAATCAAGGGAAAACAGAGAAGAAGGAAGCATAAAATGGAAGGGAGAGATCAAACATTCAGGGAGTTGAAATGCAAAAGCCAAAATGTGCAAAAACAAATATTAGAGAGATTTGGAGACTAATTTTTGAGGAGATAACTTTGGAATCAAATTAGGCCTGGCTCTCTCTGTTTGCCACAAGAGGACACCACTGGACACTTTTTAACTTTAACACCATTAATGGATTTTGACACCTTTGAAACTCTTTACCCTCTTCTTTCACGTTCTGTGACCCAAAGATCATTCAGGGGCTTTGGTGATGTATCCTTCCTCCAGCGTCCCTACTCCCCATGTTCTTATACTGGAACATTTTGTTTTAGGTCTAGATCCTTCCCCAGAGTGAATTAAAATGGGCTACATAAGTGTCTATTGATTAACGGTCTTTCTGCTTCTTTTGGCGACCACTCCTCCTTCATTACTTATTAAAGACTTGACTGTTCTATGACTCGTTCAGCAAGAAGCCTAATTATGTATTAACTTAAGATCTAAAGCCTCTATTGAAAGTATCAATATGTGAACATACTGAACTACCTTTAACCTCTGCTGTAAATACAATATGAATTTCAAGAATGTTTGTGAAAACTCAAGCATGGGATCTTTCACTGATCTTCCCTAAGAGTTACAATTAGGGAATCATGCTTAAATTCAATGCATACATGATTACTGGTAATACAAAGGATAAACATAATCCTAATTAATGAATTTGAATTTGCTAATTGTTTTTCTCTGTCATGGCTATAATTCATGTTGATTTTAATGCAAAAACTATTATCTCCAATATGGGTAAGTATAAAATGTCTTCCTCAGCATTTCCATACACAAATGTATATACATTTTCTTAATCCACAGTCCTGAAAGGAATGTATCACAAATTGGTCATTAAGAAAAATGACTAAGGAGACTAGATTGAGAGAGTCCTTGTTGTTGTCTGAATAAAAAGGTTGCCAATAACTAAAAAAAAAAAAACCTTTTAACTCTTTTCATCTTTCCATGAAATGCACTCTAAGAAGAGATGAAGACAATATTAAAAACTCAATCAAAATTTCCTGGTGATTGAGGAAATGAGAAAATTAGTTTTGTCTATTTTTTAAAATATGAATCCTTTTCAATTTCCTAATCCTCAACATTATGGAGATATATCTGTCCCTTGCTGGGGGGACACTACTATACATTGCTGGCAAGAGTTTTGATGATTTTTATGCTGAGGAGTATGTGGATTTCTTTTCTCTGCCCAATAATGGGGAAAATGTCAGTGGAAAAAAATATTGATAGATGGAGACTGAATCATGGTTTGAATTCACAACCAGGAGGCAGAAAATAAGGGGCCTGAGTTTTCCTGTGGGAAGTAAAGGATTATTAGCTCAAACTTTCTTTTATTTAGGTCCGAGAATGACTGCAACCAGACATGATTGTATTCCATGTCAATGGCTTGCAATGGGAAAAAGCCACTGTATTTAGAGTCTGAATTCAAATCCATCCGTTAAGACAACTTGTGAATGACTTTGGATAAGATTCCTCCTCATTCTATCAATGAGGAAACTGAAGTCTGAGGAGTTGAATGGATCTATAAAATACCATCTAGCTCTACAATTATGATATATGAATAATAATATTATTATTATAGCTAACATTTATATAGCATTTATTATATGCTAAATCTTTTACAATTATTATCTTATTTGATCCTCACAACCATCTTGGAAGATAGTTTCTATTGCACACTGAGACAAACAGGTCAAGTGACTTATACCACATAGCCAGTAAGTATCTGAGTTCAAATTTGAACTCAAGTCTTCCTGACTCCAAGTCTAGCTAGCATCTATTCATGGTACCGCCTAACTGCCTATTGCATTCATTCATTCATTGATTCACTCATTCACTTATATTTTCATTCAATAAGACTTCATTAAGTATTTGTTTCAGGCTATTAAGGAGACCTAGACTAGATAGCAATTCCTCCTACAAATCACTAAGAGATAGAATCAATGGAACAGGACATTCTAATATTTCCTGAACACTGCTCACCTCAAACAATCAGGACCATTTTTTTGGATAACTTGGAAGACTTGAATTCAGATCTAGTTCCAAGATATTTATTAGTTGGGTAAATTATTTCGTTTGGCACAGTGTTTGGCACTCCTCCTTCATTACTTATTAAAGACTTGACTGTTCTATGACTCGTTCAGCAAGAAGCCTAATTATGTATTAACTTAAGATCTAAAGCCTCTATTGAAAGTATCAATATGTGAACATACTGAACTACCTTTAACCTCTGCTGTAAATACAATATGAATTTCAAGAATGTTTGTGAAAACTCAAGCATGGGATCTTTCACTGATCTTCCCTAAGAGTTACAATTAGGGAATCATGCTTAAATTCAATGCATACATGATTACTGGTAATACAAAGGATAAACATAATCCTAATTAATGAATTTGAATTTGCTAATTGTTTTTCTCTGTCATGGCTATAATTCATGTTGATTTTAATGCAAAAACTATTATCTCCAATATGGGTAAGTATAAAATGTCTTCCTCAGCATTTCCATACACAAATGTATATACATTTTCTTAATCCACAGTCCTGAAAGGAATGTATCACAAATTGGTCATTAAGAAAAATGACTAAGGAGACTAGATTGAGAGAGTCCTTGTTGTTGTCTGAATAAAAAGGTTGCCAATAACTAAAAAAAAAAAACCTTTTAACTCTTTTCATCTTTCCATGAAATGCACTCTAAGAAGAGATGAAGACAATATTAAAAACTCAATCAAAATTTCCTGGTGATTGAGGAAATGAGAAAATTAGTTTTGTCTATTTTTTAAAATATGAATCCTTTTCAATTTCCTAATCCTCAACATTATAGAGATATATCTGTCCCTTGCTGGGGGGACACTACTATACATTGCTGGCAAGAGTTTTGATGATTTTTATGCTGAGGAGTATGTGGATTTCTTTTCTCTGCCCAATAATGGGGAAAATGTCAGTGGAAAAAAATATTGATAGATGGAGACTGAATCATGGTTTGAATTCACAACCAGGAGGCAGAAAATTAGGGGTCTGAGTTTTCCTGTGGGAAGTAAAGGATTATTAGCTCAAACTTTCTTTTATTTAGGTCCGAGAATGACTGCAACCAGACATGATTGTATTCCATGTCAATGGCTTGCAATGGGAAAAAGCCACTGTATTTAGAGTCTGAATTCAAATCCATCCGTTAAGACAACTTGTGAATGACTTTGGATAAGATTCCTCCTCATTCTATCAATGAGGAAACTGAAATCTGAGGAGTTGAATGGATCTATAAAATACCATCTAGCTCTACAATTATGATATATGAATAATAATATTATTATTATAGCTAACATTTATTATATGCTAAATCTTTCACAATTATTATCTTATTTGATCCTCACAACCATCTTGGAAGATAGTTTCTATTGTACACTGAGACAAACAGGTCAAGTGACTTATACCACATAGCCAGTAAGTATTTGAGTTCAAATTTGAACTCAAGTCTTCCTGACTCCAAGTCTAGCTAGCATCTATTCATGGCACCGCCTAACTGCCTATTGCATTCATTCATTCATTGATTCACTCATTCACTTATATTTTCATTCAATAAGACTTCATTAAGTATTTGTTTCAGGCTATTAAGGAGACCTAGACTAGATAGTAATTCCTCCTAGTTCCAGAGCTATGATCCTACTAACCAGATTAAAACCCCAGGTCTTCCTCTACCTGCTGTGTGAAGTCAGATAGCTCCATGGGTCTCAATTTCCTCATCTGTAAAAATGAAAGGTATACTCCTAATGGTTTATGAGGTGCCCTCCTGCTCTAAATTAATGCTTTTTTAAAACAATTCTGTAATCTTTCTTCCTATTTTTTTTTGGGGGGGGGGAGTTCTGCCACAGTTTAGTTTCCATCAGTACATCAATGGCTTAGATGGTCAGAGGTTCCTGTCACCAGTCTCCTGTCACTTATCTCTTACAGAGAGGGTGGTAAAAATGTAAAAAGAGATGACTTATGTCACACTTAATAATTAAGATTTCAAATCAAGTGAAATACCCAAAGGTCATTCTACACAGGAATCTTTTTTAGTACTATAATAAAAAAAGAAAGAAGAAAGACAATTTGATCTTTTTTGTTTTGTTTTTTACAAACTTAGATGACAGAGGAAGCAAAGAGCTGTATCTTGGCCCCTGAGTGTTGGCTTTCCTCCATCTTCTCCATCTTGGATAAAGTCTGTGAAAATGGGGGTTTGGGACTTGATCTAAGATAATTGTCATTTTAGTCCAGAGGCTTAGGGAGCTCCGTCTTTCTACTCAAGATAAGAGGAGCTGGTTTTCCTTGGAGCTGTTGATTAGATTAATTGCTGAAACATACCTTGGAACCATAAAAAATGCTTTATCCCCATACAGGATAAAGGGTTCTTATGCTCAATTGATTATCTCTTTAAATAGCACACTTTCCCAAAAGTTTCCTTAAGATGTCAGATTCTCCTTAAACTATTCATGAGTATTAAATGACACAAATCACTAAGAGATAGAATCAATGGAACAGGACATTCTAATATTTCCTGAACACTGCTCACCTCAAACAAAAGATTTATTTATTTATTTTGCTAGGAATCTATGAAAATACCAAATCACAGAATAACCACAGAGTTTCCAATCCATATCCCCAAATTAATCTCGTCTAAGACACACCAAACAAAATTGTCAAACACCTCCTTGAGAATCAGGACCATTTTTTGGATAACTTGGAAGACGAATTCAGATCTAGTTCCAAGATATTTATTAGTTGGGTAAATTATTTCACTTCTATTTGCCTCAGTTTCTTAATCTATGAAGTGAAGATAATTATATCACCTGCTTTCCGGGATCCTCATTTCCCTCTTCACAACAATCCTGGGAATACATAATATGAATTACATAATCCTCCAGTAGGAATCTTACATCCTGGAGGTTCTATTATATCCATTTTACAAATAATGAAATTGAGACTGTGACTTGCCAAATAGTCACATAGCTAGTACCTGTTTGGGGATAGGAATGTTACCTGTATCTCTTCCTGACCAAAGGACAAGAATTTTTATTCCATGGGGAAAATGGAGGATTTTATATTCATATTATGTATTCCCAGGGTTGTTGTGAAGGGAAAAATGAGGTGATATTCAGTACCATTTGAATACTCACTTTTAATATTCCCAACTGCTTTGCAATGTGCCTGTTTGGCACAGTGTTTGGCACAGTGGATACTTAAGAAATGCTTGTTGATTTGATTTGAAGACCACTAGTTTCTGGAAAACCTACCACTTCCTGAACTAGAATCTTCTTTCTTGGTGTTGTTCAATTCTGTTTGATTCTTTATGGTCTTGTTTGGAGTTTTCTTTTTTTTTTTAGATAATTTTTTTTCCCAAGGTAAGTGGGGTTAAGTGGCTTGCCCAAGGCCACACATCTAGGTAATTATCAAGAGTCTGAGGTCAAATTTGAACTCAGGTCCGCCTGACTCCAGGGCCAGTGCTCTATCTGCTGCGCCACCTAGCCGCCCCTTCATTTGGGGTTTTCTTGACAAAGATACTGGAGTGCTTTGCCGTTACCTTCTCTAGCTCATTTTACAAGTGAAAAAACTGAGGCAAACAGGGTAGAGTGGTTTTTCCCAGGTCATGTAGTGAATAAAAGTCTGAGACCAGATTTGAGCTTAGACCTTAACTGGCTCCAGACCTGATGCTCTGTCCACTGAGCCACCTAGTTGTTCTCTAAGTACCCTCACAGCCAGAGCAGAGCACCTTGCATGCTTGCAAGTTCATAGATACTAGGTAAATGTTTGTTCAATCAAATTGAAAAGAATGAGACATAGGCAGGATGTATAAATGAAGAGCTCCTGTTTATGGTAGGGGAGAATATAAAGGAATTGGGGGGTGGAAGTGGGGAGAAAGCATGAGAGAGACCATAGGGCAATAGTCTTGTTGTCCAAAATTCCTTAAAAGAAAGGAGCAAGTGGGTCAAGTCAAAGACTAATTTATCTGGGATGTGGCTCTGGGGAGAGAAACTTGGCAGATTCCAACTTAACTAATTATTCTGGCTAAGTATTTGATTAATTTAGCTATTTCTATCTCCTAAGTACAGGCAGTACCTTCTAAATTTTAATGTTCTGGGCCAAAGTCCTTATCACATCACCTTAGTTATAACTGTGGTTACCACCAATTAATGAGGCACTCATGATTCAGTGGATTAAAAGCTTTTGTCCTCTGGTCAGGAAGAGACATGGGTAACATTCCTACTTCAAAACAAGTACTAGCTAGGTGACCATTTGGCAAGTCACAGTCTCAATTTCTTTATCCCTAGTATGGATATAATATTACCTCCAGGATGTAAGATTCCTAATGGAGGATTATGTATTCAAAGCATTCTCCAAATGTTAAACCAATATAGGTACAAAGCAAACCTCAATGAACTGGGCTTAAAAGAATAAAACACAGACTTGCTTCATATGAACCCAGAAATTTCTTGATTGTCTTTACCTTTGCTGTGTTAGTTTATGTTAGGATATGTTAAAGACTGACTCCTATATTTTAAAAATCTACAGATCCATTTGATTTTATTGCTTTCCAGTGTTCCTTTTCTCTAACTCTCACATCCCATTAAATGCTATTTCACGACCTTACTGAAATGATGACTCAGATAGATGTCATTAGTGAATTGACTGGTGAGTTGACATTAGTGAAGATAGATGGAGAACCAAGAACTCTAGAAGTTGCCTCTGTCCAAAACAGGTTTGGCTTCCAAGGTTTGTCTTTACAATTCTAACTTTAAGGTCCTTCTTCCCAGTTACAGCTTAAATTGACCTTGTCCCTCTTCCCATCTTTCCTGACCTTCTTCCCCTGGTGGGGGAAGGCTCCACTTCAATGTTTAAGCCATGTTTAATTTGGTAACTAGGGAGTTCAGAGCAAATTCTGTTTTGACAGATTTAAGAGGTCATTAAATCCAACCTCCTTATTTCCCAAGTGAAGAACCTGAAGATTAGGGATAGAAAGTAGCTTACCCAATGTCATGAAGGAAGTAAATGACAGATACTGGATTTTAACCCAGGTCTTTTAGCTTTAAATATAGCATATGTCCAACTTCAATGGACAGTTTATTTGGGAAATTTATTTTTGATGGAGGAAAAGAATGAACTTCTTACCCAACGAATATAACTCCTCACTATTTATCTATAACTCAGCCTTCTTATCCCTCGTTTTTATTAGTCAACATTTAGGAAATAAGCATAGGCAAAAAAAAGAAAAACCCAACAACCAAAAAAATTCAGAGCTACCAAAACCCATTGTACCAAAATTATTCTCTAAAGCATTTATACTTCATTCAGAAGGAATCCCCATAGGTATCATTCAGAGAACATTTTCTCTTATTTCAAACATAATTGAAATGAAATTCTCTTTGTAAATCCATGGATGATCAGAAATAGCTTGCTCTATGTAGAAAATCTGATATTAGTAAGAAGAAGCAACTGACCAAGAGGGTGAAAGAAAATATTACAAGAATTCTATAGTTTTGCTTGGGTCACTTTATTTAGGAATAAATAGCCTCATTTGCCTCAGTGGAACTGACTTTATGACAACAAAATAATAGTGACAATATTCACAACAATACCCTTGATATCCATTCATAGAGCTTAAATTTTGTTCAATTTGGTGGCACATTGGATAGAGCTTTGGGACTGAGTCACAAAGACCTGAGTTCAAATGTGACCTCAGATATTTACTAGCTGTGTGATTCTGGGAAAGTCACTTAACCCTGTTTACCTCAGTTTCCTCATTTGTAAAATGAACTGGAGAAGGAAATGGTAAATCACCCTGAGTATCTTTAACAAGAAAATCCCAAGAAGAGTTGGACCAACTGAAAAAACAACTGAATGACAAGATTTACACCACCACCCCAGTAAATTATCAAATGACACATTTATAAAACTCTTAATATATTGCTTGGTACATGGTAGGCCCCTGCAAATACTCATTTCCTTCCTCCTTCCTTCCCCCATGAAACAAACCAGAATAATAATTTGTTGCATTCATGCCATTTATACACTGTGGGAAACATCAATCATAAAGAGAGAGGTCTGAAGGAATTTAAGGGAAGATTTAAGGGAGGTCACATGGAATAATAAATTTAACACTTCATTTGCAACCAGGAGACATCTGGATTTGTATTCTCCCTTCACAATTTATTAGCTTATATGGCATAAATGGAGAGGCAGCCCTAGCATATTAGAGAGAGCTCACCTCCAACACCTGCCAGCTGGGTGAGTCTGGGCAAATCTAACAATCCCTTAGGGCTTTAAGCAATTCTCTGAGACTAGATAAGTTGCTGGGAAGGTGCCTACTGGAGTACATAAAAGGGATTTTCCTGTGGAAGCTCCCTATATCAATGAAATACAGTCTCCTTGAACATACATGACTTAATTTCAGCCTGTTTTTCACCTGTAAAATAGGGCTTATATGATTTTTAACACCTGCCTGACAGGAGTAAAATGATAGTCTTGGAAAGCATTTTGTAAAATTCATCTTCAATGCTTATGGTAGTTGGTATCATGTGCCCATCAATCAATATTAAGTATCTATTATCTACTAATATGAAGCATTTTTATTTCTCTGACAACAATTAGATAGCCTTTCTATAATGTTTTAAAGTTTACAAACTCATTCACATAAGCTGCCTTATTTGACTCTCATGATAGCCCTATGAGATAGGTTACTATTATCCCCATTGTACAGATGAGGAAACCGAGACAGGGAGAAATTAAATAACTTGCCCAGAGTCCCACATCTACAAGTATCTGAGTCAGAGTTAGACCTGAGGCCATACCCACTCCCAGTCTGTCCACTGAGCTTTCTGGTTTTATCCACAATGCCATCTAGCTGCCTACTATAAAAATTCAGAAACAAGGTTGAATTTCCAGGCTATAGCTTTCCTTCACTGAATACATTGGGTTCCATGATGATCATGAGATCAGCCAAGCCTTTGGCTGTCTGCACTGTTATTCTTATTTGTTTATCTATTTGTCTCTCTCCCTGTCCTGTATTTCCTGAAGTTAGAGTCACGAAACTCTTCTTAGAAAGGCAGGAATATTTATTAGCAGTATTCCAGGGCCATCAAAGGTTAGAAAACTGCTAAAATCCTGAATCTAAATCATTTGCTTTCCCCCCAAAGGTAAGCTGAGCCTTATCCTGGTTAATCCAGATTTTATACAACAACAGTGATCTTTGTGGCAGCTTAGAGGCGTGCGCCTTCTCAAAGGTAACTGGAGGAAATCTGGTGTTCACAAGGGCTGAAACATATACAGCAATGATGTCATCACGCATATATCAACAAAGAGCTTTATGCTCTTCAGAGATCAATGCAGGATTTTTTTTGTCTCCTCGAGATTTGGGCAATGCTTTCTCCTTGTTGAAGCGTGTGCTACTTTATCTTCTTCAACCTTTCAGATAAACAGCATGAGACATTTTTTTCCCTCCAACTGCAAAGGTTGTGAGAATACTGTTCCTTTCACACCATTTCCCCAGGAAATACAGAATTCAAGATGGATATACCCAGTGACCATGGTTTTTATAGAACTAAATGACTCGCTAGGGTTCCTGGGAAATGTTCTAAAATTATTATGAATTAAATATGAATTTAAATTCAAACTCAAAGCAGCTGTAGTTTTTTTTAATCTATTGAGAAACTGGACCAATTTGATTCTCTATTCCCTCACCCCAAGTTGATCAGCTTTGAATTATCATAAGAAGACATTTTTCTAAATCCATGGATTCCTGAGGGAAGGAAGCAGTGGCCCTAGCCTAGACTCAGACTAGAGGGCAATGTTTCTATAGGGACCCCATACCACCTCTCCGCTTCCCTGACCTCAAATCATGGACCTTGAATGAGTTGTGTGCAATTCCTGATGTTGGGCAGAGTCTGTGGTACCATTCTAGAAGAACATGGGCTCTTACTCAAATAAAACCATGTATCTGGAAATGGGAGGGGGGGAGAGAGAGAAGGGCAAATGAGTAAATATTTATATAGGACCTGTTATGTGAGATACTTTGCTAAGCACTTTTTATATCAGTTGATCCCCACAACAACCCTGTGAGGTAGGTGCTGTTACCCCTATTTTATAGCTAAGGAAATCAAGGCAAATAAGAGTGACTTTCTCAGAGTCATACCACAAATAACTATCTGAGGCCAGACCTGAACTCAGACCTGATTCCAGACCTATGCATTCTGCTATCTATGGTTTAGCAGGGTTCCTGACCCAAGAAGAAGATAGTAATCAGAGGCAAATCCTTTAGGGAAAAAAGTAAAATGCAAATAGAAACTAGGTTCTAAGAATGCTCAGTATTGCTCACAGAAACTCATGAGGGCTTTGGATATCGTGATCTGGAACAAAATATATCATGCTCATGTGGTGGTGGGTTCATGTAATAGCCTCTTGGTGGGATCCTGGTCTCAGTTCTCTCCACACTCCAATCCTTCTTCTGCAGTTATCAACATGATTTTCCTAATGAATAGATATGGTCATGCAATACTGCTCCCCTTCTCACCCCCCCCACAAAGATTATCCTTAAAAAACTTAATAAATGGGAGCAGCTAGGTAGAGCAGTGGATAAAGAACCAACCCTGGAGACAGGATAACCTGAGCTCAAATCCTGCCTCAGACACTTAATAAGTGCCTATCTGTGTGACCTTGGACAAGTCACAACCCCATTGCCTTAAATAAAACAATTTTAAAAAACATAATAAATTTCACTCTTTCCCTAATACAATATGAAAATCTATAATGAATGTGTATATATCAAACACACAGATAGAGAGAAGAGGGAGAAAGCAAGAGGAAAGAGACTTACCTTCCAGAATTCAAATCTGACCTCAGACACTTTCTAGCTGTGTAACTCTAAGCAAGTCACTTAGCCTTTTTTGCCTCAGTTGCCTCATCTATAAAATGAGCTGGAGAAGGAAAAGGCAAACCACTCCAGTATCTCTGCCAAGAAAACCCCAAATAGGGTCACATAGAGTTGGACATGACTGAAATCACTTAAAAACAACAAAACATGAACCAAAGATTAGGTGTAATCCAAGGACTGTTCTATCAATAATCAATCAACAATACTGATTAAGCAGCTAAGAAAGAGAGTTGCTAGGAATTTTTTAAAAAATGAAATAATTCCTGCATCCAAAGGTGTATCTCTATCTCTGTCTCTATCTCTATCTCTATCTCTATCTCTATCTCTATCTCTATCTCTATCTCTATCTCTATCTCTATCTCTATCTCTATCTCTATCTCTATCTATCTCTATCTCTATATCTACATCTATATTGATATAGAGATAGAGATAGATAATCTAAAGATAATTTATTTAAATATATCTAAAGGTAAATTATCTAAAAAATAAATACAACATTGGTTATAACTAGTAGCTGGGGGGATAAACAGGAATGTTCTTATGTGAAAGCTTTGAACTTTGAAGAAAATGAAAGATACCCAGAAGCAGAGATACAGAGACCAATGAAAATTTATTGGAGATTATATTCCTTTGCAGATAAGCGAGAAGGTCCCTTGCTATTTTGTCCTAATAAAAAAAAATCTTTATTTATGTTTCCTTTGTTTTATTTATGTTTTTATCTGATGATGGAGAATATACTATAGGAGGATTCAATGATATTTGTGTAACCATGATTTCACAAAATATTCTATTCTGAACCTCAAGAGTAATGATCCTTACTGCATACATAATACAGCTTATATTCAAAATGGGGAAATGCATATTAAATCTACCTCTGAAAGCTAGCTGTCTCAAAGCTCCAATGTCATTATAAATGATTCCATAAACCAACCATAGAAGGGTATAGAACTATGGCCATTAATAAGATTAGTACTGGTAAGCATGCCTAGTGTATTCCCCCAGATTGTATTAAGGGGTATCCTATAGGTGAACTAATCAGACAACTTTAAAGTCTTTTAAAACCATGAAATTCCATATAATGCCAAGCAATAATTCTGTCAATTTGCCAATTTAGGGCACTTTACAGAAGAATGTATTTAAAAAAACAAGACATACAACAACTTTGTTCTAGGTTGCTTCTTTCAAATGTCATTGATTTTTAATTCCTAAAGGATGTTGCCTGGATCAAAAAACTATTGTTTTAGATATTATTTATTGATTAGTAGACGGCCTCCCATGGCATCAGTTTGATCTCTGCTTAATATCTGAAAATAGAGAACACTAAGGAATGCTGTCTGATCTGTTGAGCTGAGAAAGCTGGGTTAAACAGTTGCAAAACTTGATACATGGCTATCCTAGGAAGCTTAGAAAGGATCTTTGCATAGAGATAAATGGTTGGTGAGGACCACATAAAGTGGATGCATTTTAAACAGTTTAACCCTGGTTTCTCCCTCTCTATTCAATAGTTATCAACTCCCTAGACAATCTATCAAGATCACATTGATGGAATAATTGTCCATATTTTATTTATTTGCTGAAATAGAGTATATACTACAAGAAAGGAAATACAAAAGATCAAGGTAATTCTTACAAACTACCATTGTCAAAGCATCTTACAACAACCTTACAACAAACCATCTTACAAGTTATGCAAGTATCAGAATTCCCAAGTATAGGTGAAGAAATGTAATTTTCTTAGAGATCTTAAAAATCTTAGAGGATTTTCAACAATTAAAGAAGAAAAATCTTTGATTCAAAACTGGATTAAGTGCTCATACATAAAGAGTTGAAATCCATCTAGTCCAATCTTTTTTTTTTTTAATGGATTAGGAAACTGAGGTCCAGATGGGTTAAATGATTTTGCCAGCATCATATGCGGAGTGACAGAGGTGTGATTTGAACTCAGGTCCTTGGACTCCAAAGCTAGTACTCATTTGACTGTAGAATGCTGCTTCACCAAGTCTCCTGCCTTAAGGGTCAATATTCTTCCCTTGTCTGCCTTCATTGCCTATCTATGCTCATTTTACGCTATGAAAAAGAAATGGAGTTTATCAAAGTCATCAAGAGCCTTTGGTTTTCATCTTTGATTTATCATAAATTATGTAACTGAACAAATCATTTAACTTCTTTGGGTTTTAGTTTCCTTATTTATTTTTTCAGTTAAAAAAGAATTTATTAAAAAATCTCCACTAAAGACAGGGGTCAGAGGGAAGGAGATAACATGTAGAATACATACATGCAAAAAACAGAAAAAATAACTTCCAGTAACTGGGATGAGAGGGATAAGTAAGGAGGAGATGGTGCTTGATCTGAATTCTAAGATAAATTTGGGCCTGGAAGAGTTGATACTGAGGAGAGAGTTTAATCAAAGGCAGAGAGGCAGAATATGGAATAACCTTTGTTGTTCCCTGTCCTATTCTTTGAAAAGGACTGTTTCCATCATGGGCGATGACTTGTGGATGAACTGGATTTAAGCAAATTGCACAAAGTCATAAACCTCTCTCTTCCAGAGTCATCAAAGTCCAGTGGCAGGACAAAAGTCAGGATGACTGCCGATTGCCTAGGAAGCAACGTATCTGATCAAACTCTAAGAACTCCACAGTGCGGGTTTCAGCTGCCTTCCTGTCTCCTTTGCTCCTCTGATAGGGAGAAGTCTTTTTGTTGTTGTTTTGGGTTTTTTTTTTTGTTTTAGATTTTTGCAAGGTAATGGGGTTAAGTGACTTGCTCAAGGTCACACAAGTAGGTAATTATTAAGTGTCTGAGGTCACATTTGAACTCAGGTCCTCCTGACTCCAGGGCCAGTGCTCTAACCACTGTACCACCTAACTGCCCCTGACAGGGAGAAGTCTTCACAAACCTGGGGAATGTCCTTATCAGGGAACAAGCTAGGAGGCAATCTGCTGTATCATATAGTAGGGGGAGCAGAGCAACATGAAATAAGCCTGCAAAGGTAGACTGGACCTTGACCATGAAGAGCCTAAAAAAAAAAATAAACAGAAGGGGTTCTATTTTACCCAAAAGGCAAGAGGGAGTCATTGGAATTTATTGAGCAAGAGAGTTATATGGACAAACCTATGCTTTAGGAGTAGCAATCTGACAACTGAAAAATGCAATGAATGGACAAAATGACCTCTACTCCTTTTGTCTTGTGGGATTAATTATTCCTTTAAATTTCTATCAGAATGGCATAATTTTAATTATCCAAAGAATAATCTAATTTTCCCCTGATGTATATTCATTTTTGCATTTGTCTTTCTTGAATATTTTCATCAGCCTGTGAGAAATAACTTAGGAAGTAGTGCTAACCTTATTATTGTCTGGTAGGCAGATGCAAAGTGCAAATGGGACAAATGGTATTGTAGGTGGCGGTCTCACCCAGTAGAGAGGCTATTGGCTGAGTTGTCAAAGGAGGCTGCCCTGGGGCTTTGGTCTCAGTTAAAAAACTCCCTTCAGTTCAGAGGCTGAAATACAAACCTCAGGGCTCCTGCAGAACTTGCAGAGTAATGCAAGCTTTCAGGTCACAGTCCTGTCAATCTAATATTTTCTTATTAGAGCCTATATAACATACATATTATGTGTGTCTATGTGATTTGCAGCTGTATCTGAGGTATTTTAGAGGAGAGTCAGAATAGAAACAAATAAGAATAAAACTATTTTTATCTACTTTAGAGTGGAAGTACATTCTATGGGTTAGAATTTGGGATTTTCAAACAGAAACCCAGAATTACATGGTATAAAGCACTGATGGGAAGTTCCCTAATCCCCTTCCTATCCCTGCTCCCACTAAAGTCAATTCCACAATAAATAGTGATTAAGTGGCAACTGCCTATACCCTTTGACCCAGCAATATCACCACTAGGTCTGCTTCCCAAGCTGTTTAAGGAAACAAAAGGAAAAGAATCTATATGTTCTAAAATATTTATAGAAACTCTGTGTTAGCAAAGACTTGGAAACTGCAGGGATGCCCATCATTTGAATACTAACAACACATTTTTGATATATGATCTTGAGGAAATACTACTGTGCTATAGGAAATAATGAGCTTGATGGTCTCAGAAAAAATGGATAGAATTGCACAGAATAACAAAGAGCAAAATGATCAGAACTGAGAGAATATTTTATCCAGTAAAAGGAATTTCTAAGAAAAACTTTGAATGAATGTTATCTTGCTATTAAAATTATCCAAATGAAGTATAAGGAACATATGAAGAAAAATACTATCTGCATTTAGAGAATGGACTGAGAAATAGATGAATAGAATGGTTTATATATATATATATATGCATGCATACATAATACATGTAAAAAAGGGGAAAATACATGAGAAAAAAGGGGAAACAATTCCAAGCCAACTGTATTATATATTCTAAAAGGAATAGCAAGTGGTATATAATAGATTGACAGTTTCAGGTAGTTTTTGTTTAATATTCTACTGATACAAAAATGCTTGTTTTATTTCTTAAGTTTAGAATAAAGAAAATCAAATAAAAAAAACCAATTCAGTGGTCTAACAAAAAAAGCAGCAAGTATGTGTGCAGATTATTGTGTGAAGACCCTGAGATAGAGAGTATTTAGAAGATATATAGGGGAATGGGACATATGAGGTAGAAGGAAAGCTTTTTGAAGGTAGGAATTGTTTCATTTTGTGTTTGTATCATATGTCTAGCATACTTCTGGGGAGCTAAAAGGAATTTTTTTTTTTAGATTTTTCAAGGCAATGGGGTTAAGTGGCTTGCCCAAGGCCACATGGCTAGGTAATTATTAAGTGTCTGAAGTTGGATTTGAACTCCAAAGCTGGTGCTGTATCCACTGCTCCACCTAGCCGCCCCCGACTAAAAGGAATTTAATGAAAATGTTGATTTATCAATGGGTACACAGGTGATACAATAATCATATGCGCTACATAGATAATAAGTGGTAGCAGCTCAGATTCTCAGACGGACAAAAAGGAAGACCCCCAAGTCTTCTAGTTCAATGCTCTTCATTTCACAAAGGAGGGAACTGAGTCCCAAGAGATTAAGTGATTTGCCCATGATATTACATAACAGACTTGAGATTTTAATCCATGTCATCTTCTTTTAAATCCAAAAGTCCCGATTATAAGATGCTGTTTTCATTTTAAAGGATGTTTCTGACAAAAATGCTATAATTAACATGGGACAACCAGGACTTTATCTCAGGCCATCAAAATTCAGAGCATTTGTAGTTCTTTGCCAGCTGAATTCAGAACTCTTAATATCTAGTTGTCAAGGATAATGAGTTATAATAGAAAGATATCAGATGGTTATTTCTTTCCTGGTAGTCATACAAGTTGTAACTTTTTGTGTCCTCTCTGCTCATTCTTGTAGGTCTTAAGTCCTCATCTGTACTGTTCTCACATTGTCTCAAATGAGGACACAATAACCCCCCCCCAACCCTTACCCCAGTAGTAGAATTGAGTTTGAATTTGGGACTAATAGCCCAAACACCACAATTCCTAGTCACAGCTCTGTTACTGCAACAATGGCCATGAAATCTCAACTGAGCTTTTCTTAATTCCCTTCAAAATATTTGGTGGTGTAGACTTTCAAGAGCCCTGCAATCACTGGAGATGGGTTTCCAAAGTCACAATGTTCAATATGAATAGTCACAATATTTCTGTGGCTCAACTCTGAAGTGATAACATTAGAATTTTCACCTGGAATTGTTAACATTTCCAACCATTGTTTCTCATGTTCCAGAATGCACCTTGTTCGTATCAAGTATGAAAATCTCCTTAAATTTCTTCAAATTCAGTGGCACAGACTAGAAGCCAGATAGTCACAATCTGAATAATAAAAACTCTGAAGAATAAGAATTTATCTGGTGGACTTCTACTGTATTTTTCCATAGATATTTAACAGATTTTTTTTCTTTTTTTTTTTTGAGGGGAAAACACACACACGAAACTAATTACTGTCAACTGTATTTTAAGTTTCCAGATATGGAGCCTGCAAAAGGCTGTTATTAAGCCACTGTATAATTGCCTTCTGTATTTGCTTCCCACATAAAAATCATTATTTTACTCACAGTATTGGCTTCATAACCAAGTCTGTCAATCAAAATACCCAAGTTGCTGCCTACAAAAAGCCATGGGACTCTCTGATGGGGGAGTGTCTGTGCGTTTGTGTGTTTCTAGAATCTCTCACTCACCTCCAACAGTTACTAAGGAAAATGAGTGAAGAAATATTCTTCATATGTAGGCATATCTGGACCTCTTTTTTCTTCTTTTAGAGATTATGACTAAAAATAAGGCATCAAATGGTATAATCCCTTAAATTTTAAAACTTAACATTCTCAGATTATGTTACTTCTTATGATCAGCTGCCTAGTCTCCTTTTAATCACAGGGCATTTTCACAAAGTTAATCTTTTGCAGGTAGAAAAGTGGGTGAGGACTATTTGGTAAGACTTTCTTTTTAAGATAAGAAGAAGAATCTTATCTTCTCGGAAGGAATAACTGTTAGTAGGAGGTGAAGTGAGAGTACCAGACCTTGAGTCAGGAAGACCTGGGTTCAAATCCAATCAGATTTTTACTAGACATTTACTAGCTGTGTAATCTTGGACAAATCATTTCACTTCTGTAAAATATGAATAATAAGAACACTTACCTCTTAAAGCTATCACGAGTAGAAAATAAGATATTTGTAAAAAGTGCTTTGCAAATTATTGTTGTGGTAGTGGTGGTTTGCACTGAATTTCTTCTGTGTCAGCTGCTATTGTTGGAGTCACTAGGTGATGAAGTGGTTAGAGAGTCAGGACTAGAAGCAGGAAGACTCATCTTCATGAGTTCAAAACTGGCCTTAGACACTTAGTGGCTATGTAACCCTAAGCAACTCACTTAACCCTGTTTGCCTCAGTTTCCTCATCTGTAAAAGAAGTTGGAGAAGGAAATGGCAAGCCACATCAGTGTCTTTTCCAAGAAAACTCAAATGGGTCACAAATCTTAAGACACAACTGAAATAATAGGATCTATCTTCCGGGGAGACTGCGAGGAACAAATAAGATATTTATAAATGTGATATTTATAAAATGTGCTTTGCAAATCTCAGAGTTTATATAAATGCTAACTAATATTAGTAATAATCTACTAGTTAAAGTTCTGATTTGTTATAACTTTAGAAGCAAGCTCGAGTAGTGGACAGTTTGCTAGGCTTCACATCAGCATGATCTTACTAGCTGTGTAATCCTGGACAAGACATTCAGCTCTTATGTACATAGGAAAATACTCTAAGACATAGATTGTCATAGGTGACTTGTCATCTATGATGATGGAGGGAGTCCTCATAATGGGAATTAGTTATCTTGCTGACAACAAAGATTGCTTTTATGATATAATGGATTTCTCATGGACACTATTTTTTTTTGCCATTCATAGCTCATCTTGAGGATATCTATCTTGTATCATGTGTTGAATAATTCTTCATTGGCAATATATATGCAACTATCTATATCCACAATGCCTCTCTCCACTGCCCTGTCATTGACATGAAATTTTAATTCTTTAGGGACTCTGGTTTCCATCATCTGTAACTATAACAACATTATGCAATTCGCTCAAATGCATTTCAGTCCCTTTTTTTCCTATTTAATTTGGGGGCTGGCCAATTGTAAATTCACAGTGTTTGTCTAAGAGATAAGTTCTGATGGATTATCTCTGTGGATAACACACTGAATTGCACATCAGTCTAGGAAATAGGTATTTTCTCTCTCTCTCTCTCTCTCTCTCTCTCTCTCTCTCTCTCTCTCTCTCTCTCTCTCTCTCTCTCTCTCTCCCTCTTTTATTTCAGTTAGGAGGCTCCATAATGCTCCAGGGTTGATACAGTTGGGCCAATACCATTGCACAGAGAAATGTCTGAAGGAAGGCATAGGGAATTGCTCCTTGGTTTGGACCATGGACTGAATTTCTTCCGTGTCAGTGGCAAGCAACTTTAGGGGAAAAGAGTTTTCCAAGCTTTACTCAATATTAGTAATCAGGGAATCTTTGAAGTAAGTTAAATCTGTAATTGAATCCATCTTAATGAAAATAAATTCTGATATCAAACTTTCATTCCTCCTCCAAATTTATTCATGGACTAATTTGGCCATTACATAATGTTATATGCTTCTTTGGGCATCTCTTTGTCAATTATTTTAAATAAGACATAGCACCATTGTTACTGACAGTCATTTTGAGTAGAGGTGAGTTGTGAGTGAAGGGATGTAAGAAAGTAACCAACAGAACCAGTCAGTCATCTCTCAGCATACCACAAATCACTGAAGATGATGGACAGTAATAGGTATCGGCTAGAGATGTTAAAAGTATACAAGAGGGAGTAATTTGCTATGTAAAATGCAAATTATTATTTAATGAGGAAAGTACATAAAATGAGAGATTCAAGTATTTTATGATCACTGTCTATTGAACAAAGAGAGATTTCTGCCATACCTCAAGGACAGACATACTTTCTTTGGTACAGGCACTTCTTCCACAAAAGTCAAGTCTCAAGGCCATCAGTGTGTCATAACTTGGTACATGTTATGAAATGAATTTTTGTGGCCAAAAAAACCCAAGACATCACTTTCTGGTGGTAAGCCATCTCTGATGAACTTTCATTATCAGATGAAAGGCACAGAGGTCATGGGCTGTGAAATCCATGGTGAAGCCTTTCTAATTTGGCTGTATATTTTCATTCATTTGCTCAACAAATATTCATTAAGTGATTTATTAAGTGTTTTGCATATGATAGTACTTTGGAGATCTTCCTGTGGTTGTCAAAGAATTCATTTCCTGGTCTTATGAAGTTTACAAACCATTAATGTGATTACTTTTTTAAAAAAATCTAGACCTGTCATTTCATTTAGTATAAGGCACTCCTTGTAAGGAAACTCCCTTTACCACTATAGACTGGCACCTTTTCTGCAACTTACATTATTAAAAAGTTATTTGAGGGCACTGAAGGGTAAGTCCCTTATCCAGAGTCACACAGCCAATATATGTCAGAGGCCAGCCTTGAACTCAGATTTTCCTGACTTTGAAGCCACCTCATCAATCCCATTGCATCTCATGACAAAAACATAAATAATTATAATATGCTATAATAAACAACACATTTTAGAAAAGTGTAAAGGAAGACATGAATGAACTGATGCAAAATTAAAGGAGCAAAACCAGGAGAACATTAGATGCAGTAACAACAATATTGTAAAATGGTCTAATATGAATAACTTAGCTTTTGTCAGCAATAAAATAATCTAAGACAATTCTGTATGAACTATTATGAAAAGTGCTGTCCATCTCCAGAGAAAGAACTAGTAGAGTCTGAATGCAGATTAAAGATACTTTTTTCTTTACTTTATTTTTCTTATTTTGGGGGGGTATTTTCTTTCATAAAATGACAGAGGAAAATGTGTTTTGCATGACTACACATGTATAGCCTATGTCAAATGGCCTTCTCAATGAGGGGAGGCAGGGAGGGAGAGAGAGAATTTGGAACTCAAAATTTGAGAAAAAGAATTTTAAATTGTTTTTACATGTAACTGGGAAAAATAAAATATTAAATAAGGAAAAGTATAAAGAGAGAGAAAGATGCAGAGGAACATGATGGATATTTCAAAGGTGAATTGGTTTTTACAATGATGCCTATGCATCGAATTGCTTCCTAACATGATATCAATCATAACAAACATACTTCATAATCACAAAATTGTATTGATTTCCACATGTTAATAAAAAGATCTTTTCTTGTACTATCTTTTTCTCATTAGAGTTTTGTTTTCTGACTTGCCTGGATACTGCAGTGGGTAGAGCACTGGCTCTATAGAAGCCCTGGGTTCCAATTCAGTTGGATACTTCCTAGCTGTGTGAGTCTGGGAAAGTCTCTTAACCTGTTTCTTCAACTATAAAACCAGGACAATACTGACATCTACCTCTGAGGACTGTTCTGAAAATCAAATGAGATGAGATTTATTAGCTCAATTTAGCTCCATACTAGTATAAAGTAGATACTTACATATTTGTTTCTACCTTTTCATCAAATAGAATCAATGTGATCAGAACCCTACTTGAGACAGAGTTATTGTTTAAATAGGTACTTTTCATGAATGAAATACCATGAGTTTTAATTTTCACAAAATGATTGGTTTGCAACCTCCATTCTTTCTTGGGTGAGGAAATGTCCGTGATATCAACCCCTCAACACCTGATCTTAACAAATGACAAGACTGAGTAAAAAATGTAGAATCGTCATTTATATGATGGAAGGTTGGGAACCTCTTGGGATTTAGGCTGGCCTTCAGAAGATAGATAACTTGAACCTGATCTTCTTTCTTTGCTAGTTCTGTAGGACCTATTAGTGCTTAGATTCCACTGGTGTGATCTTTGAGAACTCTTAATCCCTTTTACATAGTGAAGTCATCAGTAGAAGCAACTGACTGAAGCCTAATGAGAATCTGAAAAGTGGGTCACCATCTAATTCTCACCATAAAGCTTTAAGGCAGAGGCTGAGGTTTTGGGAAAGGTTAGAGGGGATGAATTCTTTTGGAACAAAGTATTCCTATCTCACCATCATTTCCCGTTATTCCCCTCAATATATACTGTATACTTGGATGCTGCCTAGCTATTCTCATCATTTGTGAAGAAACCTATTTTACTATAATTTTATTTCACTGTAATTTCCTTAGTAACAGGCTGCTCTCTTTTTTTTTCTTTTAAAAACTATTAGAATGTCATTCACATCACATTCTGGATGTGTATCTAGCTATTTCCAAAAGCTATTCAAAAAACATAATCACCATAATTACTGTTGACACCTCATTAACATTCAGCTTCCTTTCTATAACAACTACAGCTGGACAAACCATCTATTCCAGGAGAAAAGTAATACTTGGTTGTTTTAAGAAAAGAAACAAAACAACACTCTACACCTGTGTCCATTTTGGTTTTGGTTTTTGCACTAGTTGTGCCTTAGTTGGGAAGTTTGTTAACTAACCTGAGCACATTAAATGCAAGCTTTACAAGGGCAACAGAGACATTAAAAGTAGGAGGTTACATATGCAATTGGGAAAGAACTCCAGTGGCAATATTACTTCATCTGTAAGGACTCCTTAAGAGTTGAACTTTCTTGGTAGTCGCTCCCACTCTTTTAGTTGAAAATATGTGATGGAGTTTAAATGTGTTTGAACTCTATCTCAAAGAAGTCTGCATGTGTGTCAACAGGTAATAATGTTACTCCAACATGGAATGGTTGCATAGGCACGTATTTTAATGTGCCTAATTTATAGAAACTGCAGATGAGTTTTCAGAATGTTGAGACATAAGCAATGAGGCTGATTGACAAAGTTGGAGAAAACAGAAGAGGAAAATTGGAGAGAAAGGACAATATAGACCTCACTATGATGTCTTATTCTTCCTATTGTATTGAGAAGTAACAGTTGAACAATTATTGAGGTTAAATGTTACTCAGTTTCCCCTACAAGAACGTATATAAAAATATTTTCTATAATGCTCTATATTCCCTAAGCCAACACAAAAAGTCCTTAGCTCTGCTGTTATGCTCAGATAATCAGTGTACTCAACCCTGCTCCTGAAATTACTAGTCTAACTTCCTCACTCCTTTGGATCATTCTGTCTCTATCCTGACTCTTCCTTCTCCTAGCTTTCCCTTGGAATCTCCGGACCCCTTCAGAGTTGAGCTCAAATGTCGCCTCCTCCAAGTTTCCGCTTCTTCTCTCTCGTTACTATTGTTATTATTGTTCTCGCTCATTACTTTATATCATTTGGAAGAGGTAATAATGGATAAGGTTGGTGGAGCCTCGATCATTGAAGCCAGGAAGAGTTGACATTTTAGCTGAGACTTGAAGAAAGTTGGAGAGGGGCGTGGAGAAAAAAAGGGAGAGCAATGTAGAGCAGTGCGAAGAGTAGTCAATGTCTGGTACGTAGTAGGCACTTAATAAATGTTTATCGATTGATGTGGAGTTCAAGGTCCTAGGTCAAATCATCATCCTACAATTTATGACTTGCATGACCTTGGAAAGTTTCCTCCTCTGACAAAGCTATTTATGTGACACTGTGTAAGTTCATTATCTTCTCAGTGTTTTAAGTAAATATTAAGTTACAGACAAGTTGCCAAGATGCAATAGTAGAGGTAGACCCTAAACTGGGAATTTTTTGTCTTTATGTATTCATGTATAATTCCCCATCTCCTACCCTCCTACTTCCCATCTTTTGACTTGTAAGAAGCATTCCTTAAAGACAAGGATGCTTATTTTTAGCTTTGTGTTTTCAGCACCAGGGGCAGTTCCTGGCTAGTAAATGCTTGTTAAATTGAAGTCTGCCATGAGTGACTTGATGGACACTATTCTTTCTCTTTCATACTAAGCCAATAGTGTCGAAATGACAGCTAAGACTATCAATCCCTAAGAAAACCTATGAGAATGATGGTGTTATTGGTTAATGGACATTGCGAGTCACGGCTGTTTGATTTAATTATTATCATTATTATTATTTCTATTAACTTTCATTTTATTTTAAGCAACATGCTGGTTTTCTTGTGACATTATCTGAATTATTCTAGACAAGTCAAGGGAGCTTTAGTGAAAATGAGGGTATGTGAGCTGTAGATTGAAAAGAATGATCACACTTAATTTTTAGAGACTAAAATCTAAATTTCATCATATATAAAACTGAATTTATTAGCTCACAATCTCTTACCTTTTCAGGGTAAGGAATCACTGCCATTCTAGTCCCTCAGACTTTATCACTGCCATCCTAATTCCTCTTCTTTAGGCTCCCTCACCTCACTATCTCTTGCTCTTTCCTATTTTATTTGCAGATACCATTATCCTTTTAGTCACCTTGGTTCATAAGTTCATCATCACCCTCTCATCTTTGCTTTCTCACAAATTAATTAGTGCTCAAATCCTTGCATTTCTACCTTTACAACATCTGATTCTTTCTCTCCACTCATACAGTTAGCACCTTGATTCAGGTTCACATCATCTCTCACCTTGATTATGATAACCTCCTCATTGGCCACACTGCATCAAGTCTATGGCCACTCAAGTCCATTCTACACTCTGCTGGCAAAATAAAATTCCTAAAAGGTAAATCTGATCATGTGACCCCCCCCCTTAATCAATCTCAGCCAGTGATTCTCTATTGCCTTTAGGATAAAACAGAAGCTCCTTTGTTTAGATTTTTAAGGACATTTACAACCTGGCCCAACTAGTTTTCCAGCCTTGCTAGGTATTATCCCCCTTCTCACACTGTACAATCTAGTCATATAGGCTTTCTCTCTGTTTCTCACTCCCAATTCCATCATTGTGTATTTGCAGTGGCCATCCAATATGCCTATAACTTCATTCTTATGTCTGCCTCACAAAGTCCCTTATTTCTTTTAAAGTGTTGCCATGTGAAGCTTTTCCTGAATCATAATTCTGCCAGAGCTCTTTCTTCTTCACTAGTATGTATTATTTACCTTAGAGATGTGCCATATTCATACATAATTAAATATATGAATACATACATCTATATTTACATACAAATATCCATTATATGTATAGAATTTATAGTATATAGTTGTAGATATTTAATATATAATGGCTATAGATATAATATGTATATATAATTTTTCTCCTCTGTTAGAAGATAAATCCCTTAGTAGTAGGTTTTTTCCATTCTTCGTATTAATTTCTGGCACATAGTGGAGACTTCATAAATCTATTCTGATGCATTGGATGGTCTTGGGAGTAGCCAATTGAAGCCATTTGAAGAAACTTTGAATTTGCATATTCTATATGTCTCTATGAATTGTTGATTTTCTTAAAAGAAAATTAATTCAGTGGGCAGAAATGGTCCAAATGAAATTTCAAAATAAACAACCAAATAACTTTGTGGGATAGTTAAATCTATGGGTATATGTATAATTAAAATAAGTGATCAACTATTTCATTTTATTAAACTTATTTTACAGAATATCTCCCCACCTACTTATAGCAAGTTTTCTGTCTTGAAGAAACATTTTGTGCAATCTGTAAATTAGATCAATCATTATCTGAATTCCCAAGAGAAGGGACAGATGGTCACTGGCTTAAACTCAAAATAAAATAAAAAATACAGACATGCCCTGACCAAGCTTGCTTCGCAATAACATCATTAATACATTATAAATAAACTCTGCCATAATGGTGCAAAAGTCCCTCAAGAGTGGAGTTGCAACGATAACATTTGAACTAATTGCCCATTGTACCGTTGTTCTAGCTAATGTGGTATTTCTATGGAACCAATTAATGTTGTGATGCAGATATAAACTTGTAACAGATCAGTTTAACTGATAGGGTTGTTGCCAATAGGGTATTGAAGAAGTGCATCACTGATTGAGGCCGGATTATGCCTCAATCCACTTTCCTAATGTGGTGTTCTTAGGAATTATTTTGTAAATGCTAATGGGTTGGCTTCAGTAGTATAGGCAAACACAAGCCAGTTATGTTATGTGTTAGGCTTTATTGTTTGCAACATCCTTTTCAAAGCAGGGGCAGTTAGTATTCCAAAATGAGAGCCTAGTCTAGCCCAGATCTAGTCTCTGATGTCATAGAATCCCAAGCATGTAGGACTAGAAAGAAATTTAGCATAATTTAATCACCACTTCTCCCCATCCATCATCATTTTATAAATGAAAGAATTGAGTCTCCCAAAGGTTGAGTGATTCATCTATGTTCACATAGACATGAATAATAATGATAAAAAAGCTATAATAATGGTAGAATTCATATAGAACTATATAACTATTGTTTCTTTTTTTCTCCTCCTTAGAAGACAGATGCTATTATTATTCCCATTTTTCCAGATGAGGAAACAGACTGAAAGAGGTGAAATGACTTGTCCATTAGTGCAGAACTAGGAAATATCTGAGGTTGGATTTGAACTGGATCCAGTTCTCTGTCCATTCAGTCAGTGCTGACCCTGTACCAAGATGGGCAACTAACAAAGGGAAGAAACCAATCCTTTCTCTCAGGGAACTCACATTCTAAAGAAATAGTAACATGCTAGGAAAAAAATCAACTCTATACACACAAGATAGATAGTAAATCAAAGGAAATCTCAGAGATAAGACATCAACCCTGAGTGCGGATTGGGAAAGATTTCCCGAAGCAAGTGGAGCTGCTGCAACTGCAACTGCAATGAAACTTGAAGGACACCAAGGGAGCTAGGAGGCAGAGCAAACTAGGTCGCCAGAGATGTGGTGGGACATGGACTATGTAATTTATTGCTGGCTGACCTTAGTTTCATCATCTGTAAGATGAAAAGGGTTAGACTACATGACCTACCAAGTTGCCTTAAGCTTCCTAGATATGATCACATATCCTGTGTATCTTTAGCTATCATTTCCACCATATTTTGTAGTTTCCATTTCCATGTATGCAGAGACACCTAATCACTAATTTTTTAAATTGGGATCATTTGTCAAGGGAGACATTTTTCACAGCAAGTAAGATTAAAGTGAAAAAAAGAGAACAGGCATGAAAGATTAATTTTGCTGCAGTCATCCCTTTGTAATATTTCCACCACTACCTGCACTTAAACTCCAAGGGACCTTTTTCATTCACAGATAATTTCATATCCAAAGCCCACACACATCACTGGCCTTCCCCAGTATTGCTCTTGACATGGCAAGATGAAGACAAATGGTGTCACCTCAGGGATTGAAGATGTTTCTGAAAAAAGACGGGCTACTCAAACTAACATTGTTTCTGAAAATGTTGCTGGTTTAGTCTATCTCCAAAGGACTGATGGGAAATTCCTTTCCCTTTGTAGGACTGCAATATTGACTTACCTATAAACCTGATCTAATGTCCATCCACAAGTTTTCTTTGTCAGAGATCAATCTTTAAAGGTTTTTTTTTGCTTCAACTAATAGTATTGTTTGGATGATGGATCTTTGAGGATTCATATTTGGGATTGAACTTGGCCAGAATTATGTAGTTTACTGGAAAGCTATTGTTCCCATTTATATGGTATTTCAAGCTGTATAAAGTGTTTTAGATTCATAATTTCATTTAGCCCGTATAACAACTTGAGGGGTAGGAACAGTGTTGCCCATATTTTATAGATGAGGCAACTGAAGCTCAGAGACATTAAAACACATCATAGGTTAACCAAACCTAATCAGGACTCAAACCAAGGTATTCCTAGAAGACACATAGTGTTTGAGTGGGTCAACCTCTAAGCAAGGAGTCAAAAAGAGTTGAATTCAAATCCAGCTTCAGACATGTACTGTGATCCTGAGTAAGTCAATTAACCTTTTTGCCTCAGTTTTCTTAGTTGTAAAATGAGGACAATCACAATATTTATAAAGCATTTAGTATAGGCAGTTAATAAAGGCTTCTTTCTTCCCTCACTATCAACTTTACAACCTTTGTCTAAGTGAATTATCTTTCATAAAAACTAATTCTATTTGAGAAGCACTTGATGATATAATGACCTCTAACTTGTATGACTTTCCCAATGACCTTCAGAGGGAACTGAACTTTTTATAGTGAAGCCTGAAGTCAGGAAAATCTGGGTTCAACTCTCACCTCATTTAAATATGAAAGTTTAAGGAAATCATTTCATATCTCTCATATAGAAAATGGGAACAATAATAGTGCCTACTCACAGAGGTTTTCTGAGGTTCAAATGAGATAACATGCAAAGTTCTTTGAAAACTTTAGAGTGTTAGGTAAATGACTCCTCCTGAACCCATTTGGAGTTTTCTTGGCAAAGATATGGTTTACCGTTTTTCTTCTCTTGTGGATTCATTGTGTCAGATGATCAAACATTAAGTGACTTGTCCAGGGTCATACAGTTAGGAAGAGTCTGAGGCTAGATTTGAATTCAGGTCTTCCTGACTCCAAGACCAATGCTCTTTCCACTGAGTTACCAGCTGCCTCCATAGAAATGATAATTATGATTATGATAATTATTACTGTTATTATTCTCCTTATTACTTCCTCTACAATAAATGATAAACTCTTGTTTGAGTTGGCAAGCTCCTGACAAGCTCTTTGTGCCCTCTCTATCTTTCTAGTCTTCTTCTGGAGCATTCCCAATCATTCATTCAATAGCCCATTCATGCTTCTAGGTGGGGCTGTAGATAGAGCAATGACCCTGAAGTCAGGAGGACCTGAGTTCAAATGTGGTTTCAGACACTTGACACTTACTATCTGTCTGACTCAAGGCAAGTCACTTAACCCTGGTTGCCTCACATCCAGGATCATCTCCAGTCCTGATCCATATCTGGCCACTGGACCCAGATGACTCTGGAGGGGAAAGGGAGACTGGTGACTTAGCCCAGCTCCCCTCACTCAAATCCAATCCATGAGCTTGTTATATCATCACCTCCTGATGTCACAGTCTTCTTTGAGAAAAAAGGATAAAACGCCAACAATCACACTGGCTCACTTGCTCTTTTCCACCCAGGATGCTCCATTTTCCATCTCAGTGACTTGGCAAAGGTTATTTTCATGCCTGGAATGCTCTCATTCTTTATCTCTGACTGTTGGAAGTTCTGGTTTCCTTTATGATTCATCTCAAACATCTCTAACATTAGGCCTTTTCAGGTTCTCCAAGTCACTGATACCTTCTCTTTTTGGTGAACTTATATCTTCTCCATAGAGAGTGTCCCAAAAGTCTTAGTACAGTTTTCAGTTTTACTTAATTTTTTAAAATTTAAACTTAGCTTAAAACTGCACTAAGATTTCTGGGATATCCTGAATATTGTCTCCTCTATATTTTGAGGAAAGCAACTGTTTTTGCTTTTCTCTAGTTCCTAAAACAGTAATTGGCACATGATAACTGTTTAATGAATTCTTGGACAACCAACCTTCCAAAGTCCCTTCCAATTTGTTTCCATGTTTGTACCTGTATAACCTATCTTAGATCACTTGCTGTCTTAGAGAAAGAGAGAGAGAGAGACAGGAATATGGAACTCAAAATCTTATTTAAAATGCACATTGAAAAGTATCTTTCCATGTAATTGTAAAAAATAAAATACTATTTACCAAAAAAATAATAAAATCCCTTCTAGGACAGGACAAAAATTTCCTAGATAAGGATTTTCTCTTGGGTAGTTAAATGACTTGGCCGTGCTCACCTGGCTAGCAAGTTTGAGAGGTGGAACCCAAATCTAGGTTTTCTGACACCAAGACCAACTCATTAAGCATACCAAGGGTAGGAGATTGTGTTACCTACTTCCAGACAGTAGGAGTTAAAGATATTGGAATCTATGGCACTTTCAGGTTTCAGAAGTCACAATTATATACTTTCTCAGACTATAAAATGAAAGATATATTAAGTCAATCAACAAACATTTATAAAAATACTTACTGCATGACAAGTCATGGTGTTAAAATGGGGTGTACAAATGCAAACAAAAAAAATCCTATGCCTCTCCTTAAGGAACTTGCATTCTAATGGAGAAGACATACTAAGGGGAGCTGAAAAAGGTATGAGAGGGGAAGTGAAGGATAATGGGAGGTTAGGTTGAGACAAAAAAGAAAAATTCTCCTGGTAAAGAGAGTGTCCTAATTCAGGAGGATTTTGAATACGTGTGTGTGTGTGTGTGTGTGTGTGTGTGTGTGTGTGTGTGTGTGAATAATAGGAACTAATACATACATGCATACATCCACATGGGGGCAGTTAGGTGGTGCAATGGACAGAGCACCAACCCTGGAGCCAAGAGGACCTGAGTTACAATCTGGCCTCAATCATTTGACATTTATTAGGTAAGTCATTTAACCCTGATTGCCTCACATCCAGGACCATCCTCAGTCATCCTGGTCCATATCTTGCTCCTGGACCCAGACCCATCCAGAAGAAAAAATGAGTTTGGTGACTTAGCACAATCCCCCCCCCCCAATTAAAAAATTCATGTACTTGTCATGGCAGCACCTCCTTGATGTTATGGTCTTCTTCATGAAGGAAGGATAAGCATCATATACATGTATATAAACATTTTTTGTAAAGCAAAATCAACACAAATTTCATAACATATGAGAATCATTTAAAATAAATGTGTTTAGCCTGAAAAATACATATGACTGTTCCTTTGATGCTTTTTATTCGTCTTTCATTTTTCCAACCTGAAGTGCGGAAAGATACTCCTATTGAGATGAGAAATCAACTCTAAGAAAATGACAGTTTATCTTTGTATGAATTCTTGGGCCTCTGTTGTTTTTCTAAATTCTCTTTCTCTAGAGGATACAGCTGTTACCCCCTAAATGAGTTTTATCCAAACTGCTCAATTATGCTGCTTAGTGGTACAACCATTGTTTCTTATCCAAAAGGAGAATTAACTTTCACCTTAGAGAAATTTTAGGTAAATTTCACCTTAGAGAAAATTGTTTTTGGTTTTTTTCTTTTTTCCCCTATCTTGCTAAGTAATATAACTAAAGCAAGTGAACATTTATTAGACATATTTAAATAATTAGTATCTTGGTCTGAGGGATTTTTTCCCACCATAATCAAGCAAAAACAGGATGTCCTCTTTATAAGAATGCCATAGAAGTGGATTCTGATTCAAGCTCAGCTTGAAATAGATGAGTTCTAAAGTGCCTTCCAAATCTGAAAATACAATTCTGTAGATAGACCTAAGAATGGTTTATCACAATGTTATAGAATCAACATGCACACATATCAAAACATACACACACACACACACACACACACACACACACACACAAATTTCTTTTTTAATGGTATTTCAGTAGCATGCTATAGTCTTAGATGAGGGCTAATTTTTTTTTTGGATAGACACTTTTTTTAAACTCCAATTTTGACTGCTTCCTCCCCTTTTATTTGGAGATATGAACCTAATTGCAATCCTATCCCCCTCTATCATAGAATTTGCTATAAAAATCTAAAACTTTAGTTTATAATACTAATAACAATGATATTGATGATACTGATTAACTAAAATAATAGCTAAAATTTACATAGTGTTTTCTTGTTTACAAAATAATTCACATGTGGTCTCCTTTGATCCAAACAATAAGGCTATGAAGTAGGTGCTGTTAATTTTCCCCATTATACAATTTAAAAAACTGAGATTAAAAGAGGCAAAATGACTTGTCAGGGTTATACAGCTGATACCTAAGGCAGAATTCAAACCCAGATCTTCCTGACTCTATCCATTTTACCGGCTAACTGCCTAAGATGCACTCATTATTATTCCATCTTTAACTTGGGATCTATGCTCTTAACTGGAGAGCCTCTTCCTGGTACTGTTATTTCATAATGATCTCCAGTCATTCCCCCTTCACTTCCATCTCAGCTTATTCTGACTCTTGGAACTGTTCATCACCATTTCCTCACCATCAACCTTACCTTCTTTGATTACCCTCCTGCCCTACCCCTACCCCGAGTCCATCCCCCTACTGGAATAAGAGTAGTAATTATTTTATTTGTTTGTATATGAATCCCCCATGATTAGCACAGTTGCCAACAGAGAAAAAGCATTTAGGAAATCTTTTATCCATCTCTCTAATGTGATCCTGTGGCCTGGTCCTTGAAGACAATGTTACAGCAAGCCTCTTAATATAGCTAGCTTTCAGATTTTGTGATTTTAAAGAACGCAATATCAACTCATGGTTTTAACATTATGTCTAAGTAGTTCTTGAAATACTGACCCAACCAGCTTTCCCTTCATTATTTAAACATCCAACCTTTTCACTGTAGAAAAGTCATCCTGCCTCTTCCTTGGAAGATAAAATGTTCTCCTGATTTCCTCTTGCTCTGAGGCCTTTTAAATTGCTACATAACAAAATCAACTGAAACACTCTGCCCAGTTCGATATAAAATCATTTCCCTGGAACCATAAGCTGCAGGAAATAGAAATCTATCCTGAACTGAAATGCCTAAACTAAAGTTACTTAAAATTGAAAGGAAATCATGAGGAAAATCATCACTGTTTCCATAGCTGTGAATATTTGTAACCTCAGGTCAGTTCTTCCATTACAAATCTCATAGGAATAGGACATAATAAATGCAGGGGAAAACTTGCAAGTGAATGAAAAATAAGCAACCATAGCTATTTACTGAGCACCTGCTATTGGCAGGTAAGACGATATTTATGTAAGGGAACTATGATTTTTATCATTGTAGGAAATGATGATTTGATCGAGAACTCTTGTATCAGGGACTTAATGTTTATCTCCTAGCTTCTATCTCCCTTTCTAGGGTTTCCTTGGGATCAAATATGATTCCATATGATCAAACTTCAGAACAATCGATCTCCCACCTCTCTTGGTCTCCAGTATTTGGAATGTCAGAGTCCAAGAAGCTAGTTTCAAGGATTCTACCTGCTGTCCCCTACTTCCATTCCCAAATAGATTTATCACTTTACAGATTTTAATTATTGATAATGCTTTCTAGTCAGAGTAGTTGATTGTGTTTGCATGGGAATGGAGTTGGGCCATGCCACAGTAATATGAGCTCCCATGACATAATTCAACTCTCTACCATCAGCTGAAAATCACAAACTAGCTTCCAGATGAGGAATTCTCAGGCAGGAGAAAAAGAATTTGACTGGTATGGGCACTTGCTGCTGCTCATTCAGTAGAGGGTCAACAAATATGAGAGGCTTAAAAATTAGAATGGAAGCTAATTAGAATGCAAAAAGAGTAGAGTTTTCAACAGGAGCCAGAGAGATGCAAAATACAGCGCTGTACAAAGAAATAAAAAAGGACCTGCCTGCTTGCCTTTGGGTGGCAGCAATGAAATAGAAAGGGATTTTGTAAAAGGCTTTTTCTAGAGAACAAAGCCAAGCTACATGGTTAATATAATGGAGGATTTTATTTGAAGGAATGGCAGCCATTTAGGCTGGAAAAGAGAAAGCTTTCAGCAGGAGATGGGGAGTTGCTGACGCTCCTGAAGAAAGTTTGTAAACGTTATTATTGTTGTTGTTGTGTTACATGGAAGAGGGACATAGCCAGGAGACCTGGGTGCAGGTGGCAAAGAGAGGGAGTGAGAAGCTGTCTACTTGGCACACCTCTGACCATATCACCTTCTCTCCTATTTAGTGAATTCCATGGCTCTCTCTCATTTCCAGGACCAAATGTAAAGTTCTTTGATCATTTTGTAAAGTCCTTAAAACTGACCTCTTTCTATGTTTTCAATTTTATACCTTCCTCTCTCCACTCACCCCACCATGTACATTATACATCTTGGCTATGACACTGGCATCCTTGCTGTTTCTATCAGAAGGCATCCATCTTCCAAATCCAAACATTGCCACCCAATGGCCCTAGTGCCTTGAATTCCTTCCCTCTTTCCTGGTCTCAACCTTCTGGTTTCAAGTCTCGGGTAAAATTTACTTTTTGCAAGAACCCCTCTTCTTCCTCTAATGCTAGAATTTTCTCTGAAATTATTGTCAGTTTTTCCAGCTTATATCTTGTTAGCCCATAGCTGTTTCCTTTTTCTCTTTTAAAGTATGGTCTTTATTTCTTTGCCAGTGTTACAGATGTTCCAGTTAGAAGAAGGTGAACTCCTTTTCAGCAGGGACTATTTTTACTTTGCTTTTTATCTTAGGGACAGTGTCTGGAACATAGTATGTGCTTTTTAAATGTTTGTGGACTTGACTTGATATGTAAGGAAGACAGTTTAGAGGAATGCAGCAATGAGTTCCTTCCCTAGAGGTCCTTAGGCTACAGGTAGATGAATGTTTGTCGTCTATCTTAAGGAGGAGATTTTTGATCAAGTCTGAATTGGATGAAATTGGATGGAGGTACCATCTAACTGAGATTCTGGGTGAATAAGGATAAAATACCCATGATGAAGAAAACCATCAATCATTTATCAAATATTTACTTTTTTTCCTTGACACTGTGCTAAGTCAACCTGGGATTACAAAGGCCTTCCAGGAATTTATATTCTATCCTAAGAGACAGCAGAGAAGTAGGTAGATAACGAGACAGATGGAAACTGAACTTGTGATTTTTTTTTGGTTCAGAAAATGTTCTCTATAAATGACAGTGTTAGAGCATTGCCCCGGGCAGTGAGAAGTTCAGTGAGTGGCCAGTAGATGGCAGAGAAAGGGATCATCATTGCTTTGACTTCAACTCTAGCTACTAGGCCATGCTGCCTTGTACAGAAAAAAACAGATACAAAAGAAATGCCATATAATTTTAAGGGTGAAATGATTTATAGTTAGAGGGATCACTCTAGGGCAGAAGATGGATCTCGAGCTGTGCTTTGAAGAGAACTGGGGATTCTAAGAGGTAAGGGAGGGTAGGGTGAGCATCCTGGGCATTGGCACAGCCAGTACAAAGGTTTTATGATAGGGGAGAAAGTATTATGGAGGAGGAGTAATGGACAATTAATGATCAGTCTTTGAATCAGATCCAAGCTGAACCAGCAGTACTAAAGCTGGAAAAGAAAATTTAAAAAAAAGAAAGACATAAAAAGAATTCAGTTTCACCATCACCATATTCCTAGTCAAGCTATATCTTCCATAGAATCTGTTCCATTGAGTTTGGAGGGGCAAGTCATTCCTGACTTAAAGATCAACACACTTATCCCTGAGTGAGAGAGAAAAAAAGAAGATAGTGATAGGCAGGATCATCCCTGGTGAAGGTCCTGGGTGTTTTCTTTCTGGAATTTTAAAATTAAGGTTCTAGAAAGCACTAATTATGGACACCCTCTGCAACTGAGGTGAGAGCTTTCAATATGCCTGAGTTTAAGGTCAGCGCTGAGGATAATGTGAGTGAAACCTAATGGATTGTATATTCTTCATAATCTAAAATCACTGTTCAGTAATTAGGTAGGCACTTAGGGAGGTCAGTGAACCTTTTCAGGCCATTAGAATTGGTGCATTTGGTTAATGCTCTGTTCTCTCCCAACCAGTATATGATTCCTAGGAGAGATTTCAAACAATAGAGTTGATTTACAGGGCTTTGAACTCAAAAGGCTAAAGATGGTCCAACTGTGAACTGGAATAATGGGGGCAAGGAGATTCCCTTAACACACTCTTTCCTCTTCACTCCAATGAGTGCCTATATTTAGGTCTTGGGATCAGGGCTTCAGGAGATCCCAAAGACAGAAAGCCTAAGCTTATCCAGGAATTTTGAGGATCTTAGGAAAGCTAGTATGGATGCTTATGCAGAATGTGGGGGAATCAATTGAATTTTGTCTGAGGGTACCAAATTTAGAAGGGACATTAACAAGCATTAAATAAACTTGTTTACTGAAGTAAGCCATTGCTGATTGGGTCATCATCACCCCTCAAGTTGTGAGTGAGGATATTCTGTTTAATTATGTTATTTATGCTGTTATAAATACACAAAATAAAAATAAATGATATCTGAAGAAAGAAACTAACTGCAACCAAAGAAGGAACTGATAAATAGAAGCAATATAGAATAATCACAAATACACACACTCGGACACACAAACACACCAATTAATGTTTTTTTTGTAGCTACCTTTAGAGTAGAGGGGAGAGAGATAAAAAGAAATTTATATAATAACATATATTTGGAGGGAATAGCAAGTTGTACTGCAGTTTTCTGGGCAATTATCTTGTTTTTGTTGTACTGTTATGGAACTGCTTGTTTTATTCTGTGAATTAAAAATAAAATAATTTTAATACTTTTGTACATTAAAAAATTAAGTCAGATAAAGTTGTAACCATTTTCTTTTTGTCCTTAGTCTTGTAACTAGGGCCCGTGACTGCCTGCTTCCTTATAGAAGGGTTAATGTATGCCAACCATTGTCTAGAAAGCAATGAAATGTTGAGCCATGAGTTTTGCCCTAGTATCAGACTCCTGTTGGAAATTTTGACCTAAATTTCTGAAAATTTTCCCAAGTTCCAAACCAGAATTCAGGAAGCAGTTCTTTTACAACTAATGGTTTGCAATACTATTGAACAATTCAATTCATTGGGTGTTTTATGGAAAAAGAGTTGGGGTGAATGGCTGGGGGCTTTAAAAGAGCAGTTTCTTTGGGAGATTGGAAGCTGTAGACTAGCTGGTATAAGGTTAGAGGTTAATGTGAACCCAAGGAGTGTGCTGTGATGGCTGAGACATATCAAAGAAGCCTAAGGGGAAGGAAAAGCAAAGACTAAACACAGGATTTTCGAGGGGGAGATAATAAGGAAACCAAGAAAATGTAGCCTAGAAGTCAGAATACAGAGGAATTGTGAACCTCAGGAAACAGGACTTAGGAGTTAGCAAATTGCTAAACTGAACTGACATGCCTAGAGGTGGTCTGTGGGTGATTCTTACACACGTCAAGAGAGCTCATCTCCTTTTCTTTCCTATCCTGGTACTTCTGCTAATCTTCTGTATATGTGCTGGCTTTGGTGTGCAGACAATTTCTTGCCTTTTTTAAAGTGTTGCCTCCTGCTTCTAATGATGAGTTACTGGATGTTAAATGTGAAACTGTAGAAAACGTAAATGAATGGGAGAATGGGACTAATTATCTAGCCAGGTGCTCATTTGATGGCTCACATTATAATTAGAATGAACATTTGCATAGAGAATTCTGGCTCCCCAAGAGTTTTTTCCCAACATTCTGTGAGGCAGAGTTGGTAGTGTAAATACTGTCCTGACTTTACAGATGAGGACACAAACATCAAGAATGTAAGGGTGTATAAGTGCCTATAATCCCACCTCCAGCCAGGGCACAGAATTGAGAATCATGAAATTTTAGAGTGGGAAGTATCCTCAATGGCCCTCTCATTCAACCCATATCTGAAAAATGAAGCTTGATCATTGAAATCTAGTCCTTGCTTAAGAATCTCCAATATAGGGGCGGCTAGGTGGCGCAGTGGATAGAGCACCGACCCTCGAGTCAGGAGGACCTGAGCTTAAATTTGGCCTCAGACCCTTAATAATTACCTAGCTGTGTGGCCTTGGGCAAACCACTTAACTCCATTTGCCTTGAAAAAAATTCTAATTAAAAGAATCTCCAATATGAAGGAATCTATAACCTCCTAGATTAACCAATTTCACTTTATGACAGCTCTCATTATTAGAAGTTTTTCTTGACATCAAGTCTCAATTGTTTTTTTGGCACTTTCTTCCCCATACTCCTAGTTTTGCGCTTAAGGTCTTATCAGGAAAAAAAAAGACTAAGGAGACTGCCATAGGTTGTTGTTCAGTAGGTTTTTAACTTGTGTCCAATTCTTTGTGATCTCATTTGGGATTTTCTTGGAAAAGATACTGGAGTGGGTTTGTCATTTCCTTCTCCAGTTCATTTTGCAGATGACGAACCTGAGGCAAATAGTGTTGTGACTTGCTTTATACATGTAGTATCTGAGGTCATATTGGACCTCGGGAAGCTGAGTCTTCCTGACTCCAAGTCTGACGCTCTATCCACTGGCTACCCTTCCATGTGACAGTCCTATAAATATTTGAACTGGCATGTTGCTCCTTTCTCCTGAGATTTCTCTTCTCCAGGCTAAACATGCTAATTCCTTAAGCTGATCTTCCCATGACATTGACTCAAGGCCTTGCCCCATCATGACTGCTTTCCTCTGAATGCTTCCCTAGCTACTGGTATCCATCCTTAACTACAACTTATCCTAGGGCTTTTGCCACTATAACTCACTGTCTTATCTAATATTATCTAACATTAACTATTTGGGTAGTGCCCAAACTTGTGATCAATAATTAAATGTTCTTAGCACTTAGCATAATACTCAGTATATAATAAGTGCTTAATGAATGAATGAACTTACCGATTCTTTAAGCATTAATAAAATTTAATAATATCATCTTCTTAAACTTCAGCAATTTTATCCTAGTCTTATAAAGCTGTCTTTTCTAGATTTAGCTGCCTGTTTTAGAAATGTATGTCTAATTGTAAATGTTATTTACTCCCTAGGGGAGGTTATTTTCTATTTCATTTGAGTGTAATTAGGACCCCCAACATATCCTTCAGAGAATCATCTGGAAAATACTTGAGATGCATTTTCTCAGGTGAAACTGGAGTTCTGACATCTTTATCCTTAAGTTTTCAGTGGAGATTAGTATTTTCTAAACACAAGTTTATGATTGCTTACTTTGAGGCTCATGTAACTCTTTTCTACTCCTCCAGATAACTTATTAAAGGGAGCAAGACTGGATCTGTGATTTTATTGTTGGAGAGAACTTTAAGATGAGGAAACTCCCTTGATGCAGTATTGACTGTCATCTTCTTGGCATGGAGAAATGAAACATCTTCTCAGAATCTCACAGTCTGTATGTGTCAAAGGAAGGAGTTGAACTTATTTCTTGCTGGCTTTGAGGCTGTGACTTTCTTTTCTACATTGAACTGCCTCTTCTGACCTATATAATTTCTTATTACAGGACATCCTGGGAAACTCAACATTTTGCTTTCCCAAGTAGCTTAGTGGCATCTGGAGATTTGAAAAATTCAGTGTCCCTTTTCTTTTGTAGATCATCTAGAAAATGTTAATTCAAAGTATTTTCATCTTTGGTCCCTTGCAGACCTCATTCTGAAATTTCTCTTCAGATTTTCAGATATCTTCACTTTTAAATGAAATATTTCTTTGTTCACTAAACCATGGAAATCTAAAAATTAATTTATGAGGTGGAGTAGTCATTTAAACCCTTATTATTATATAGTTCTGATCCTGGAATGTTATAAACAATTCTCACAGAATAGAACCTTTTCTAGATCTTACAAAACCAGTAAGGCTTCAATGACAGAATTGATGATAAATTTCATGTCTACAGACAGAGGAGTTAAATGACTTGTTCAGGGTCACACATTCAATATCTGTGGTAAGATTTGAATCCAGAATTTTCTGTCTCTAGATCTAACATTTCTATGCCTCATCAGATCTTTTGAATATAAACTGGGGCAAAGGTTTTTTGCAAGCGTGAATGTATTGAAAACAGTCAATCTTCCTTTCACAATGATATCACTCTTTAGAGAAAATAATTTGTTCTATTTTCAATTATTATGGTTTTCAGTTTTCCTGATGAGAAAGAAAGACTTCTTACTCTAGATTTCAAAAGATCCATTTTGGAGTCCTTTCACTAGACAGAGGTAGTCATTCTATCCTTCAAAATAGCAACCATTTATTGTGTGATGATAAATTATGATAGACATAGCCCTTCTCAGCAATATAATAATCAAAGACAAATCTAAAAGACTTGTGATGGAAAATACCCTCTTTATCCAGAGAAAGAACGAGGAAATCTAAATGCAGACCAAAATTAACTATTTTCACTTTTAAAAATTTGTTTTGGGGCGGCTAGGTGGCGTAGTGGATAAAGCACCGGCCTTGGAGTCAGGAGTACCTGGGTTCAAATCTGGTCTCAGACACTTAATAATTACCTAGCTGTGTGGCCTTGGGCAAGCCACTTAACCCCAATGTCTTGCAAAATCCTAAAAAAAAAATTTTGTTTTATTTTTTTCCTCCTCATGGTTTCTGTCCCCATTTGTTCTTTCATGAATGACTAATATGGAAATAAGTTTAATATAATTGTACCTGTATAACCTGAGAGGGGAGGGAAGGAAGTAAATTTGGAACTCAAAATCTTACAAAAAATGAATGTTGAAAACTATCATTACATAGAATTGGATAATAATAATAATAATAAAAATTATAAATAGCAGCCATTTATAAAGATGCATTTTCCATTTGGTGAACCATTTGACAATTTCATTCCAACTTTTTTATTAGATACCATTTAACTTTGTGTGTTATCTTTGCTCAGTTTAGCAAACAGATCTAAAACATTCTTATCACCTATTTTCTACTATTTAATATCTCAGACCTGTCTGTTTCAAACAATAGGCCAGAAATATACTTCCTCATGGTTTTCTTAATAAAGACCAAGGAAAATACTCCATCTAGTATCTCTACTACTATAGGAAGATAAGGACAGCCTGGAATTGTGCTGCAAATGGAGGCCCCAAAAGATGTATGTTCTTAAGCAGAAATTGAAATATCTCTTCTTTGTTCCATATTTACCAAGTATAAAAGATCTCTGAGATAAGATCATATACACTACGTGAATGTGTATCAGATGAACATTACTCATGGTGTCTAGTATAATTTTTAATGTTGCAAAGTTTTTGTCTGGAGGGATAAATGTTGTAGTTGCAACATCTTTTCTCCCTTTCCTCAGTTTTTGCCATTTCAGAAAAAGAAATGTTATTCACTTAAAGGCATGTATAATGGAGGATGGGGCTTAATGGAGGAAAGGATAGAAAGGAAGGAAAAAGGAAGGGAACAGAAAGTTGAAACAAAAAAGCATTGGTAGAGCTTGGGAGAGAAGAAAGCCAAGGTTTTGTCTTCATTTTGCCAAAGGAACTGACCCAGAAAATACCCCCCCCACCCCCCTCCCTGAAACTCCTCAACTTATCATCATCTTATTAGAGAGACTATACAAACCAGGTGGCTGAACTATGAAGTAGAAAAAAATCTGAGGATTATAGATTTGCTGTAAATGAGACCTTAGAAATGACAGTTCTACCAGTACATTTTATCAATAAGGAAAATGAAACTAAGAATGCATAAGTAACTGCCCAAATTCACACAGGGGACAGTCGGGAGATCCGAGACTTGAATTTAAGTTTTCTGACTCCTAATTCAGTATCCTTGCCATCACCCCAGAGAATGACAGGAATATATGGATAGTTGGATAGATAGATAAATGGATGAATATTAAGGTAAACAGGTTTTTTAGACATTCAGACACACACATATATACATACATATATATGTATATATACATATATACACACATGCATACATGATAACATGTGCATAATGTATCCTTTGTTCTCAAAGAAGATCATGACATCAGGGAGGTTATACCATGGGCTACACATGAATTGGATTTTAGAGAGGGGAGCTGTGTTAAGTCCCCAGACTCATTTTCGCATCTTCTCATTTCTCCTTTTTCTCCTCCAGAGCCATCTGGGTCCAATGAACAGATATAAATCAGGAGTTGGCTCTGAATGGATTGGGGCAGCTAGATGGTGCAGTGGGCAGAGCACTAGCCCTGAAGTCAGGAGGACCTGAGTTCAAATTTGGAGGCAGACATCTACTAGCTGTGTGACTTTGGGCAAGTCACTTAACCCTAATTACATACATACATACATATAGAATGACAGAGAAATAGAGGTAGTGGTACTTCTTCTTTAGTCATCAGAATCCTATAGTTAAAGGGAAAACTTTTAGGGGGCTTTTGCCAGAGAAATATAGGTCTATTACTCTTTAGATCTATATTGAAAAGATGTTCGTTTTGTTTTTCTCCTTTTAATAATATTGTATTCTGTAATATTGTTTGAGGAATTGGTTTCAGTATTCTGAGCAATAGCAGAGTTTTAATTAATCAAATTTCTTAGACAGGAGCATTGGGAAGCAACAGATATGAATAAAAAGAGAAAACTTCCATTACGTATACTTGGACATAATAAAATTTTCCGATCCTTTAATTTTTAGAGTCTCTGATAGAGAAGTTACATGCACTTACTTTGTTACATTTTGGATAAAATATTCCTTATATAATTGTTAGTATTAAAGATTAATTTTATCTGCTCTAAACCTTCTCTTGTTAACTTTCAAAGAGGATCTTCTCATTCTAAAATCTCTGGATTTAATGGGCAAATATGTGTTTATCATATCCATGTCATTTTGTAGCTTTGGAAGCCAGCCTTCCCTACATCCCTCCTCTAGCCCTTGGTTTTTGTCTCTGTTTAGACAAGATCAAATTTAAAATTCTCTGATTTTGATTTTGATTTTTGAAGACATTCAGCTTTTAAAGCCCTTTATAATCAGATTCCTTCTTGACTTTGTAGTGTTCTTATGCCTCAGTGTCCATTCCTCTCCCCCATCACATACAATGACATTGGCCTCCTTTCTCTTCCTTGAACATGATGCTCCAACATCAGATTCTAGGCATTTTTAATGATTGTTCCCCATTCCTGGAATTCTCTCCTTCATCTTCAGGCTTCCTTGGTTTCCTTCAAATCTCAGCCAAAGTACCACCTTCTGTAGAAAAGTCTTTTCTGACCCTCTCAATGTTCATGCCTTTTCTGTTTATTATTTCTGATTTATCACTATACAGAACATATTTATA